>NW_007739629.1:5747-9783 GCF_000696425.1 Galeopterus variegatus | reverse complement strand
AACCACCTTTCCTCCAAGGCCAGGACAGTGTGCTCTCCACCCACCCACCTTGCAAGTGCCACATGTGCAACCATGGCCCTAGACTCCTGTCAGAGGCAGGCTGCAGCTGGCCTGAGCGTTGCAGAGCCCAGGGTGAGCCAAGGGGCACCTAAAACCCCACCAGTGTGTGCAGAGGAGACCAAATCCAGGAAGCATCTGATCTACCCTCTCAATTTACCAGTGAGGAACTGGGGCCCAGAGAAGGCATGAAGTAGCTGTGGGCCCCAGCCCACTCTCCTCCTCCACAGGCCATTCCAGATCAGGCTATTTCTGGGAAGCAGCAAGGAGTTTTCAGCCAGGAATTGGTATCCAGCCAGGAGTTTGGGTCTCGGCCAAGAGTTGGTATTTATTAAAAGAGATGAAAAAGGTGAAGTTGTTATCAAGAGAGAGTATCTGGGGTCTGAGTTCACTGCAGGGTCTCAGGAACTAGATACAATCAGCCCGGCATGCTGGCGGATGTGAGGAGAGGCTGTGTCTGCACACATGGGAGCCGCCTACACTCTGGGCTGCCCTGTCCTTCCAAGGAAAAGGGAGAACAGGTTGAAGGGTCCAGGAGGAGAGGGCCAGAGACGCCCTTGCTGCCTGGGCTTCACCAACTGGCAGCAGCAGCCGTGTCTGGCAGGGAGATGGCTGGGGATGGGAAGCCCTGGATCCCGATCTGCACAGCTCTCAGGTTTGCTCAGTGTGCGGAGAATGTGAGCTCTCAGCTGGCTGCCATGGCTGGACTTTCCCCTCCTGCCTCGCAACAGGTGGGCCTCTATGCAGTTGGACCCCAGGAGAAGGACAGGGGTAGGGACACAGTGATGGTCCCACTGCTGACAAAGCGCTTCGTGGACTCTACTAACCACTCCTGATTCACCAAAACATGGGCCACAGCGATTTTTTTAATGAGGTAAAGGAAACAGCAGCAGGCTCTGTGAGACTGAGGGAGAGCATGACCTTCTTTCCCTTGAGATCTGCATGATTGAGGCTAAAATGCTAAACATATTCCCAACCTGTCTTGAACTAAGTGTGGTCAAATGACATGGTTCTGGTAACAGACGTAAGTGGCAGTCGACCGGGAGATTTGGGGAAGGCTTGCTTTCTTGATAAAAAAGCCATCTGTGGCTGGAACTTCCAGCTTTTTTCCCCCATTTCCCTTCTTTCTACATTGAAGGTGGATGTGATGTTGGGAGGTGGGGCAGCTATTTTGTAATCCTGAGGCAGAAGACATGAAAGAGAGGCTAAGCACTTGCTGAGACAAAGCCCTGACGTCGCTGAAGTGCTGACTCCAGGCCAGCAGCTATCTACTTGCAGGCCTCTTGTAAACAGAGGCAAAATGAAACCTTGTTTTTTTAAGGCACTGTGTTTGGAATTCTTGCAGCTGAAAGCATTCCTAGCTAATGCATGCCACCATGGCACACCATCTGCCCATGTCACACTTAGGAGAGAAACCCCAGCTTCATTCCCATTACATTTTGAGTATAGTGGATTGAATTATGTCCCCTCAAAACTCACTGAAGCTTCAATTGTGTCCCCCAAGTTTGATGTATTAGAAACTTAGCCCCACTGTGACACTGTTAAGAGGGTGGGAAGTACTATTATGGTAATTGAAAGGTGGAGCCTTGAAGAGGTGATTGGATTGTAGGACCCTGCAGTAGTGAATGGATTAAAAATGGTGGTGAGGGACGTGGTTCTGATGGCTTTAAGAGAGGAGGAGAGTCTGTCTCTCTCTGCTTCTACTATCTTGCAATGGGTCACTGTCACCACCACCATATGGACTTTGGACTTCCCAGCCTCAGAAACTGTAAGAAATAAATTTCGTTTTCTTTATAAATCACCCAGTTTCAAGTGTTTTGTTATAAGCCACAGAAATGGACTAATACACTGAGACTGTGACCACTCAGAGTGACAATAATACAAATAGTGATTCAAGTGTCCATTATACACCAGTTACTGTCCTAAGCACTTGGCACATTTACTCATTTGATCTTCCCAACAACCCTATGGGGGACATTTTACAAATGTTGACGCTGAGGCTCGAAGAGAGGTTGAGGGAACTTGCTCAAGCTGGTAAGCGGTGAGCCCAGATGTGAATTCAGAAAGTCAGGCTCCAGAATCTGTCATCCTGATCACGTGCCACGTCCGTCTCTAAGACCAGGAAGCTGGGAAGAACAGCTCAGCCCAGCCCAGGCCTAGGGCCTCCTGTCCTGTGCCCCATGGCCACCACAGTCCCTCCCCCATGTACCACTCAAGGGAAGCCACAATCACAGCAGAATGGCACCTCGGGTGCTGGAGAGAGCCTGCAGGGCCGTTTTACAGAGAGCCCAGACCGTGGGCAGGGCCCCTCCTCTCTTCCAGGCCATGTCCGAACGAACGCAGTCGAGCACGTCTCTTCCTTCTGTTCTTCCTGTTTCCAAAACTGATTGACTCTGCTTCTGAGGAATACCTTTTTCTTTATTTTTAAAGCTACTTTAGCACATTTCAACAATACTGGTCATTCTTGCTACCTGTCTCTTTTGACCTGTTATCTCTTAACACTTTTTTAAAAATTACAAAAGAGATACATGGATGCTATATAATCTTCAAATAGTTCAGAAGTGTATAAAATAACTATAATGTTTTGCTCCCATATTTTCAGCATTGCCTAGGAGGTTAGAGTGTGTCCTTCCAGAGTTTTCCCTATACAAACAAACTCTCATATGTAAGACACACACATATACACATTTTACCCGAAGTATTAAAAAATCAGTCTACACGTGCCACTCTATAAATTGCTTTTTCTCCAATAATAATTCATGAAGTTAAACAAATCCACCTCATTATTTTCAACATATGCTGAGTGTTCTCCTGTAAGGGAGCACCCGGTTTCTTCCAGCTGACCCTGTGCTGATGAACACTATGGTTGTGTCCAGTGTGTTGCTCGAGTGCACTCATGAGCTAGCTTGTGTCGAATTGGCTCCTGCAGGTGGTATAGCTGTGTGCAAGTCAGCGCAGGCTGGACAGCTACTGCCAATGTCCTTCTCACACTGCTGCACCTGCTACCCTCCCACCAAGTGACAACAAGAGGGATCTTTACCAGGCCCTCACTAATTCTGGATACTTTCAATCTTTAGAAATTTTGCCAACACCCCAGGAACAATAAGCACATCCAGTGGACGGATCTTGTTTTCTAAGTACTGTCTCCATTAAAAGGAACCAGAGCATCTTGGAGAAATGACTCCAGGGCTGGGGCAGGGACAAACAAAATGAGGCTAGAACATCTTGCTGTGACAGAAAGTGAGGAAGTATTCAAAAGAACAAGGGGACATGGGAAAGGGACCCAGGAGCCAACTTGAAGTGACTCCTGTCGGCCCAGCTGGGACATCTTGAGCATCAAAATGAATGATAGTCATGAGTTATAACTGTTGAATAAAACAAAACTTCATGAGTCAATAATGATAAGAAATAAATTCAAAGAGAAGGAAAAGCTTGTCCTTGTAAACAGAATGTCAGCTAATAAATGTAGATGGAATTTAGAAAAGTCATCATTTCACAACAATCATAGTAATTGATTTGGACAGGAATCATCATCAGATGCTAATTTGAGGATGACAGTGTGGAGAGAAACTGTTGTATCCAGTGGGATCACACAGACTAAAAGTGTATGTCTGCAAAACTACTCACTTATTACAGGTGGAAAGATAGTCATCTTATGATTGAGAAGCCTGGTGAATGTTGGCTTAACAAAATAAACAAAGTTAATATCACCAGTGATGAAACAAACCTCCACTTCCATCCTGGTGTGATTGGTGCACGGAGCGGCATTCCTGTTGAAGGTGCATAACCTGAATCTAGTTCTGAGGAGACGTCCCACCAGCCCAGATCGAGGCACATTCTACAACATAAGCAGACACTTCCCTTCAAAAATGTGGAAGTCACGAAAGCAAAGGAAGGTGGAGGCTGTTCCAGATAAAGGAGACTACTGGGACAGAACAATAGGATGCAGGATGTGGTCCTGGACAGAAAGAAAATTGCT
>NW_007739629.1:1750-4747 GCF_000696425.1 Galeopterus variegatus | reverse complement strand
AACCCTCGGTGTTGCTCCCGCGCCTCGCTCAGCCAGTGAGCGGGAACCGGTCTGTATGTGGGATCCGAACCCTCCGGCGGGAGCGCTGCCACGCTTCCCAAGCGGCGCACTATCCAGTGCACCACCGGGCCGGCCCACAATTTCATCATATTTTTAAAATTAAAAATTTTATTTTGAGATAATTGTAGATTCACATGCAGCTTTAAGAAATAATACAGAGAGATCCCTGTATCCTTTATCATTTCTCCCAGTGGTAACATCTTACAGAACTACAGGACAGTATCACAAGCAGGATATGGGCATTGATAATCAAGACAGAGAACAACCCATCACCAAGAGGATCCCTCATGCTGCCTTTTATAACCACACCCCCCTCCCTGCTGTCCCCAAACCTTCCTTAATGGATGGCAACCACTTACCAGTTCTCCATTGCTACAATTTTGTCATTTCAAGAAGAATCGTACAATATGCAAATCATTCAGCATAATTCTCTGGAGATTCATCCAAGTTGCTGTCTGTATCAATAATTTGTTCATTTTCACTACTGAGTAGGATATCATGGTGTGGATGTACCAAAGCTTGTTTAACCGTTCTCCTCACGAAGGGCATCTGGGTTCTTTCCAGTTTTGGTCTGTTACAAATAAAAGTGCTATAAATTTTTGTGTACAGGTTTGTATGTGAACATAAGGCTTCATTTTTTCTGGTATAACAATTGTGGGGCTGTATGGCAGTTGAATGTTTGCTTTGTTTTATTTTTTAAACAAAATGGTCAAACTGTTCTCCAGAGTGGCTTAACTCTTTTACAGCCCCACCAGCAATGTATGATTAATCCAGTTTCTCTACATCCTCAGCATTTGATGCTGTCACTAGTTTTAATTTTAGCTCTTCTGGTAGTGATACCTCATTGTGATTTTAATTTGTATTTCCCTAAGAGCTGATGTCTATCTTTTAAAGATATCTTTTTAAATGCCTCTTTGCCATCCGTCCTTTACCCATNATTTCAAGAAGAATCGTACAATATGCAAATCATTCAGCATAATTCTCTGGAGATTCATCCAGGTTGCTGTCTGTATCAATAATTTGTTCATTTTTACTACTGAGTAGGATACCATGGTGTGGATGTACCAAAGTTTGTTTAACCGTTCTCCTCACAAAGGGCATTTGGGTTCTTTTCAGTTTTGGTCTGTTACAAATAAAGGTGCTATAAATTTTTGTGTACAGGTTTTTATGTGAACATAAGTGTTCATTTTTTCTGGTATAACAATTGTGGGGTTGTATGGCAGTTGAATGTTCGGTTTGTTTTATTTTTTAAACAAAATGGTCAAACTGTTCTCCAGAGTGGCTTAATTATTTTACAGCCCCACCAGCAATGTATGATTAATCCAGTTTCTCTACATCCTCAGCATTCGATGCTGTCACTAGTTTTAATTTTAGCTCTTCTGGTAGTGATACCTCATTGTGGTTTTAATTTGTATTTCCCTAAGAGGTGATGTCTATCTTTTAAAGATATCTTTTTAAATGCCTCTTTGCCATCCGTCCTTTACCCATNACAATAGGATGCAGGATGTGGTCCTGGACAGAAAGAAAATTGCTCTCAAGGACAGTACAGGGACAGCTGACAAAATTGGAATATGACTTCAGATTAGATAATAGTATTGCATCAATGTACAATAGTATTGCATCAATGATTAACTTTCTGGTACTTGATAAATGCACCAGGGATAAGCAGGAACATGTCCTTGTCCGGAGAAGATAAAGGTTTCATATTTGAGGGTAAAAGGCATGGGTGGATGAATGCACGCCACTTATTGTCAAATGGCCAGAGAGGAAATTTCACGTACGTATGACATGGGGGGTAGCAAAGTGAGAGCTGCTGGCAATCTGGGTGGAGTGGTGCATAGAGTTCTCTGCACCATTCTTTAACTTTTCTGTAAGTTTGGAATCGTTTCCAAATAAAAGGTTTAGGAAAAAAAAATTGTTTCAACAATGTATTAGGAACAAATACGTAGCTCATAGGTGTTTTAATTTACATTAGCCTCATCATTAATGATGCTGAGTGTATTTTCACATATTAGCCGCCATTTCTAGTTATTTTATAAATTGTCCTTTCATAATCCTTGCTCATTTTTCTTTTTCTTTTTTCCTTTTTTGTCTTTTTTACTGACCGGTAACGGGATCGCAACCCTCGGTGTCTCACCCGTACCGGGGACCGGCAACGGGATCGCAACCCTCGGTGTTGCGCCCGCAACGCGCTCAGCCAGTGAGCGGGAACCAGTCTCCACATGGGATCCGAACCCTCGGCGGGAGCACCGCAGCGCTCTCAAGCGGCGCACTCTCCAGTGTGCCACCAGGCCGGCCCCTTTGCTCATTTTTCTATTGGATTGTTTTTATTTTCCTAAATGGGATGTTTCTGAATGAGTATGGAACTTCTTTTCTATTTTGTATGTTGTGTAGCAAAATTTTCTCCCGTTCTGTTGTTTGTCTTTTGATGTCTATCGGGTCTTTAGCCACACAGATGTTTTGCATTTTTGTTGTCAAATCTATCATCTTTTTCTCTAGGCATCTTATTTTCTTTAGGAATAACTCTCCCCTGCAGAAGTCTTTTTATATAGTAACATTTCTAATAATTAATTTTTATACAGTAAAATCTCTAGTAATTAAACCACGTAGGAGGACTCAAGCCTGTTTCTAATTTCATCATTTTTATTTTTTTTTGTCTTTTTGTCTTTTTCCGTGTCCGGCAACGGATCGCAACCCTCANTGATGTCTATCTTTTAAAGATATCTTTTTAAATGCCTCTTTGCCATCCGTCCTTTACCCATTTTCAAATTGGACTTTTTCTTACTGTTGAGTTTTGAGAGTTCTTCCTAGATCCTAGGTATCAGTTCATTGTCGAATATATGGTTTACAAATATTTTCTCCCACTCTGTAGCATACCTTTTACCCTTATAACAGGGCCTTTTGCAGAGCAAACATTTAAAATTTTGATGAAGCCCA
>NW_007739629.1:784-1190 GCF_000696425.1 Galeopterus variegatus | reverse complement strand
ATCTTGTCTATATCTACAAAAATATCTTCCTAAGATTTTTATAGGAGCTGTGTTAGACGTAAAAACCAATTTGGGAGGAATTGACATCTTTACTATGTTGAATCTTCCATTTCATGAACATGATATGTCTCTCCATTTATTTAGAGCTTCTTTGATCTCTTTTATCAATATTGTGTCGTTTTCCACATACACGTCCTGTACGTGTTTTGTTAGATTTCTACCTACGTGTTTCATTTTTTTGGAGCAATTGTAAATGCTATTGCATTTTTAAATTTAAGGGTTTATGTGTTCTTAGCTAATATACAAAAATAAATTATCTGGTATTCTGCAACCTTGTGGGACTCACTTATTAGTTTTAAGAGGATTTTTTTAAAAAGTTAATTCCTTAGGATTTTCTGCCTAGACA
>NW_007739629.1:0-605 GCF_000696425.1 Galeopterus variegatus | reverse complement strand
TATACCAATTTGAGAGGAATTGACATCTTTACTATGTTGAATCTTCCATTTCATGAGCACGATATGTCTCTCCACTTATTTAGAGCTTCTTTGATCTCTTTTATCAATATTGTGTCGTTTTCCACATACACATCCTGTACGTGTTTTGTTAGATTTCTACCTAGGTGTTTCATTTATTTGGAGCAATTGTAAAGACTATTGCATTTTTAAATTTAAGTGTTTATGTGTTCTTAGCTAATATACAAAAATAAATTGTTTTGTATTCTGCAACCTTGTTGGACTCACTTATTAGTTTTAAGAGGATTTTTTTAAAAAATTAATTCCTTAGGATTTTCTGCCTAGACAGTCTGTAAGAAGAGAAAGTAGTTTTACTTCCTTCTTTCCAGTCCGTTTACCTTTTATTTCCTTTCTTTGCCTCACTGCGTTGGCTAGATCTCTCAGCACTACGCTGAGTAAGAGTGGTGAGTGTGGACACCCGTGCCTTGTCTGGAGGGGGGAAGTGTTCAGTCTTTGGGGGAAGTATTGTCTTTCACTATGTTAGCTATGTGGTTTTTTGGTAGATGCTCTGTATTAAGTGGAGGAAGTTCCCTCTATTATTATTTTTC
>NW_007739628.1:6475-35093 GCF_000696425.1 Galeopterus variegatus | reverse complement strand
GGCCGGCCCAGGCATTTGTGTCTTTGACTTTGGCTGGTAACCTCTTCTGACATGGATTATGATAAACTGTTTTTAATCCAGGTTAAATGATCTGTTTGATAACTCATGAAGAGAGATGGACATTGTCCGTGGTAGCCTTTTAATGTTCTGGGGACATTCTGTTAAACTGCTGGATAAATATTTCCAGGAAATTGGGCAATCGTAGTTATGATGTGAAAAGAAAAGCAGTACCTATGCACTGCCAAAACCCTAAATCAAGTCCATTTAGGAGAGCTGAAGGTGAAACTGATGATATTTTAAGGGTTTTAATGAGTATGATAGAATTTAATGAGTATGGTAGAGTAGGATATTGGGCTGTTGACAATTTAAACAGCTCCTCCAAATCCTCCATATTTCACGTTTTATCTCTGAGTACTAAGTAACATGCAGAGAAGGAATTAAGTTTATTGTGATAACTTCTGACTTTTTTGATCCATCATAATTTGCATGGATTACCTCTGCAGCTGTCTGTGTTAGAGCTCTGAAGAATTTGCACCAGTGTGACAAGAAGAGGTTGGAATTCAGTAATACAGTGGCTACTCCCTCCCTTAGGATTTAGGATGTTAGGCTCAGACCAGACTTTCTACTTGGGAAGAAAGAGTAAATGGACAAGGGTTCAAAAAACTCAAATTCCCTCTCCTATGGGAACATCTCCCCTGCCTCAGCAGTTCATTCTTCTGAATTCCAAAGGTTCAAACTGTATATAACACAGAAGAGTATATTATCTGTGTTTCTTATCTTTGACTTCTCAGTGAGAGTGCAATTAATGTGGGGGGCCACTTACCTCTTCTGTGTTTCTCTTGGTGTTTAAGGCTGAGAGTACATAATATACATTTAAAAACCTTGATTGTTTAGTTAATTATTACTTAACATTTTTTTCTTTCATAAATGACATTTGATCACATTTGGAGATATATTTTCAATTCTGTAAGTGATGCCAGTAATATATCTTTGCAAAAAAAAAAAATTTGTGTGTATACACACACACACACACACACACACACACACACACACACACACACACGGTAAAGATCTTCACAGATATAATTTATAACTTTAAAGTACATACCTTAAACTGAACTAAGCCAAACAATGATAGCTAGTGGATTTCCTTATTTAAATTAACAGATAAGAATGCAATTTATATTATTCATGAATGAGGGATTCTGAAACAATTGAGCATTCTTTAAAACAGATGACTGGTTAAGTATTTTTAATCTTTTAAATAAAAAAGTGTTTAAAATTATAAAACTGATATTTGCTTGTGTTAAGAAAAAAGTCCAAGCAATAGAGAAATACTTATTGTAAAGGGAAAATCCCCCCCCAACCTCTTCCTTCATGTGGTAGGTGAAACTTTGGCTCCATGACCTTTCCTCTCTGGTGTCACACCAGTGAATATGTTACCTTACGTGGCAAAAAAGATGTTATGGATGTAATTAAGGTTACTAATCAGTTGACTTTAAGATAGGGAGTTTATCTTGGATTATCCAGCTGTGCCCAATATAATCACATGAGCCCTTAAAGGCAGAGCTTCCTTCTAGTTGAGGGCAAAAGAGGAAGAAAGAGAGATTCAAAGTGTAAGAAGGACTTGATACATTGCTTTGGCTTGAAGATGGAGAAGGTCATGCACAAAGAGGATCAGCAGAGAGAACTCTAGGAGCTAAGGTCAGTTCCAGCTATCAGCCAGCAAAGAAAGGGGAACCTCAGTCCTATAATGGTGAGAGACTGAGTCCAGCCACTATCTTGAATGACCTTGGAACACACCCCTGTGGATACCTTGTTTTCAGCCCTGTGATATTCTAAGGAGAACCAGCTGAGCCTCACTGTGACAGCATTTCTGACATACAGAACTATGAGATAATAAATGGGTGTTGTTTTTAGCTGCTAAATTTGTGATAAATTTTTACAGCAGCAACAGAAAATTAATATACCCCACATTCCTTGTGAGTTCATGGTTTGATGTGATCCTTCAGACTGTTCAATGTATTGAGGCATTTCTGACTAGAAGTCTTAGTATAGTGATTAGTCTTTCAAAAAATTATTTTTAAAAATATTTTTATTTATTATTTTTTAAATTGATAAATAAAATTTGTATATATTTATTGTGTACAATTGTCATTTTGAAATATGTAGATACTGTGGAATGACTAGATAGAATTGATTAATGTAGGCATTACTTCACATTCTTTTTTTTAAAAAGTGAGACATGATTCACCTTTATTATTGTTATGAAGAAAGACTTACCAAGCAAAGCTAGACTTCTGCCTTGATAATGCTGAATCTTCACAATTCCAATTCTGAATGCATAAATTCATATCCTTAATTAGTTCCATCAATGAGAATTTCAACTACATAAAACTTTAAAAATCAGATGAGCACCTGCCTCATTTATAATTGTCTGCCTTGGATGTTTACTATATAATTCACTCCTCCTTTGATAAATGAGTATTTTGAGCCATTTTACTTCTGTTCTAGCTGTTTTCTGGCTTCTCTAGTGACAGACACTTTGACTTAAGGCAACGAGCTCTCAATCAGGGATAGGAGGATCAATGTGGAACTTTTTCTGTTAATGGCTGCAGTGACAATGTAATGTTTTATGCAGTTCACTCTAGCTTTCTGCTCAAATTCAGACATTATTGAGGAATATATAAATAGCTGACTAAAAATATAAGTTTTTTTCATAATGGTAGAAAGAGAATAAAAAGGGGGGTTAAGTTTACTATAGTAACCTCAAATTTTGCATTTTTCCCTTTGACTGTGCAGAGCAAGCTTCTGTGTTAAATGTGGGCAGCATTTCTGTAGTCATTAAATTAAAGTGGCTGTTGACCTGTCTGTTCATCCACCCGTGTGTTGCTATAGGGTTTATCAGTACAGGTTAACATCACAGTGACTGATGGGCTGGACTCTGGACTCCGGATTCTGGACTCCAGACACCATTTGACCTAATTGAAAGAGCAGCAGTAATGAAATTTGGCTAATGGAGAGATACCACCTAGGGCTGAGACTCAGCCAATGAACCAAAGTGTTTCTTTATCTTATGGCACTTTTAACTTTCTATTTTATTCTTGTAAATATATCAAGTCATAAGGGGAAGGGGGAAGGTAGAAATGACTAGTTTAAGGGCAGTATAGATATATCTGGGCCTGTCTGGTGAAGGGCTGAGATAAGCCTATTTTCATGAGGGTTGAAGAGCTTTCCAGATAAGAGTACAAGCTGTGAAAGGGAGGTCTCAACAGTGATGACACTGACCCAATAAAAAAGCCCTAGATGCCAAAGGAAAATGGAGACCCCTCAACTCTGGAACAAACTCTCCCTGGTTTGGCACCGATAGCTCCATTTCTTCAGTGGAAATTCCTGATGCAGCAACAGTCTTGGGCAGGAGAAAGGCGCCATGCGGTAGTGGGGCAGCCTCTTTAGGAACTTCCAGAAATGTTGAGGAAGAGAGAGTAGTGAGTGTGGAGTGTTTAGTCAGTGGTTGGGGCAAGAGATGGTGAAGTTTGAATTATTGATGTGACCTTAACCTGCAGGTGAGTGAGACCTGGGGAGACTTCGTTACACTTTTTGGTAGCCAGTTGCTAAGATGGCCCCCAGTGACCACTGACTTCTGGTGTTCATGCCTTTTTGTAGTTCTCTCACTTTAAATAGATCTGTGAGACCGACAGGATACTTTGGAAATGATGGTTATGTGACTTTTGAGGGTAGGCCATAAAAGACACTGTGACTTCCATCTTTCCTTCCTTTCAGATCATTTGCTCTGGGGACAGCAACTTCCATGTTGTGAGGATGCTCAAGTAGCCATATGGAGAGGCCCATGTGCAAGGAATTGAAGCCCTCTGCCATCATCCATGTGAGTGAGCCATCATGGAGCAGGTTTTGCTACACTAGTCAAGCCTTCAGATGACTGCAACTCTAGTGGACACCCTGACTTCAACCTCATGAGGGACCCTGGGTCTGAACTACCCAGCTAAGTCATTCCCAAATTCTCGAACCCCATAAACTGAAATAATAAATGTTTATTGTTTTTGGTTACTACATTTTGGGGTAAATTATTATGCAGCAATAGACACACACACACACACACACACACACACACACACACACACACACACACACAGAGAATCTTAAAGATGTGTAAATCCCATTCTCATACACTCTCGAATCTACTTCTTTTAGGGCAGTATCTAAATCTGATTAATCTTTTTATTCTCCACAGTTCCAAACACAGTGCCTAACACATTCTTCCTAATATATAGATTTTTAAAATAAAAAGAATACTTTGCCTTCTGCAAATCTTGAATTTCTCAACTCCTTTTAAATAGTATCTAAAGTGTTTCATCATGGTAATTATTCTCATCAGAGGAATCTTGTCAGTGATAAATAGGCTTCTGTAGGAGTGGAGTGGCACTGGGGCAGGTAGGAGTAGAGGTGAAAGAGGAAGAATTACGAGGCAGTCACTGTCCTTCAAGTCTCTCGCTTGTTTCTACTGCTTTTGTTACAGCTCCCTAGTCACGGGATCAAGATGATTGTGGCTGTGGTGAAAACAGAACAAAGATAGATGGATAGATAAATAGATAAATATGCAGATATTGAGGAAAAATTCTGCTCATTGCCATGTCCTGTCGTTTTCTTTATCAGGGACAAACTGGTGACAAGGTGTTTTGAGCTTTCCCTATACCAATCTTATTAATATCTGTGTGTCTCTCGTTTTATGTATTCATCCACCAGTCAGATACTCATAACTCATAGCAGCTTTCCAAAACGGACATGTAACATGATATTTATATAATTCCTGGAGAATAATGAGAAATCAGAAAGGAAAATAATTATGATTTGTTAAGCACTCACTTTATTCTTGGAATTGAATGTCCATGAAATGTTTCTCAAAACAACCTGCATTACCATCACTAGGGAACCTGAAGTCTGGAGTTATTCTGAGCCTTTTCCAAAGGCTCACAGTGAGCTAAAGGGTGGAGTATGATGAGGACCCAGACTCCTAAACCAAATATCTTAAAGATTGGACATTTCAAAGCTTCTTTTTTTCCTTACCATTCTAACATGCAACATCAATTGTATGCACATACAAGAAGAAAAATTCAGTGCTTGGCTTATTACATATATTTTTTTCTCTAGCATAAAATATCAATTATGTTTATTTTAAAGGAGAAAAATGCTGCAATAGGCTTATTAGATATTGGAGTTCTTACAGAAATGTTCTTATATGGAAAAAATGAGATGGAGGAAGTGAGTGCGTCTAGACTCCAGTTCATCATCATCATCATCAACATAATGATGATGACGTTGATGGGATAATAGCAGTAACGATAATAGATAATAATGGAAAGAATTCCAGTCTGAGCCTCATCAGCGCTTATCCATGCATTTAGGCAAGTCTGGAATGTCTGAAAGGCAGGGTGAATGTCTATTTACAGGACTGGTCATGGAACCTTCAGGGGGAGAATACACCCTGAAGGGAGAAAAAAGGGTAAACAAAATTAGTTCAGAGATGATAGGTCAAGAGAGAAAAGGAAGATGGCTTTGGATGCCACCTGGTATGTTATTCTTAGGCTCAGATGGCTGCACTGTAGGAAGTAACAAGTCCAGGAGACCTGTGGATCTGTGCTCTCTGTGGGCCCATGGATGTGCTGTGGACAGCTCTGGCACTGGCAGCTCCTGCAGGAATAGGGAAACTTAATGGCATCTCCTTGGGAACCTTAATGCTGGAAGAGCAGGCTCCGGAGGCCTCTGCCCAGATCCTGTGGGAATTAGCAGTGGCACGGGCACCTATAGTTGGTGTGCACAGCAGCAGTTGTGTCATCAGTGGACATCAGCAGGACAGCTGACACCAAGGGAATGGCCATGGGAAGCTGGAAAGGATAGAGAAAACAGCTGATGTTACAGAGAAGCAAGACCACTGCCTGGGGACTCCCAAACTATGTAGAAGGAATTTGAGGGGAAGTAGAGGCTCTAACATTGGGGAGGCCTGGTAAAATTAGAGAAATACTAGTTTTCTGACTCTTAGTGTGATGCTATTATTTTTCCTTTTTTTTTTTTTTTTTACTGTAGGACCCAAAGTCATTATTAAGGAAATCATCATCACAATCCACCCTATCCCTTCACAGTTTCGATTTAGGAATGTCAAGTTGGCTATTGAAACGCATTCACCTCAAAAGTCCTCAATAATTAAAATAATTATAGAACAAGTTATGAAAGTTAAAATAATAATCTGATATCTTCTTTCCTGCCAATGTAATAAGTACATTTTAAACCTGATAATATCACCACTTATGAGCATACGGGGTAATGTATTTCTTGCCCCTTGGCATGCTAATGTTTCTCTGGCCTTCTTCCCAGTGCTTGCTTTCCAGGTGAGGCCTGAATGGAACTCCTGATATGACTTTAAAAAAAAAAATTCCCAACTGTGGGATCTAAATCACAGCTCCTCTTGGATCAGTGAGGGTAAACATACAGTAGGATGCCAAGTCAAAGCAATCTCTATGTAGCTGCAACTAGAGAGAGGAGATGATGTGGTGGAGCAGGGTGTCTCTCCTGTCCCAGGTGGCTCTTCCTCAGCTGGCCATCAGCTGAGTCTGTGGAGCAGCCAACCCAAGTCTTCCAGATCTCTGGGGCCACAAGGAGCCTTGGATTAGTGGACTGTATCTGTGCACTGCCCATGCCAGCAGTGGCAGCAACCTGGCTCCTCTGGGTTGTGGTGAGATGAGGCTTCTAGGACTTCCTGAGGGGTGGTAGCCACTTCGGTGTGCTAATGAAGAGCATGGGCTTTGCAACCAAACTATTCTGGCTCAAATCTCAAACCTGCCGCTCATGAGCTATTTGACCTTGCACAAATGGGCAAGTTCTGTCACTGCTCTGTGCTTTAGTTTTCTCATGTCTAAAATCAAGATCTTTATATTACTTACCTCATAAGGTTGTTGCAAAGATTGCTTGAGATAAAACTCTTAGAACATTGCTTGTTTCATCATAAACATCCAATAAATGTTAGTTTTATTTCTATTTTAACCTTTATTCATTGGCCAGGTTAGCCTGGGCAGGTACTGATGAAAACTATGTCTCAGAGAGGGGAGGGTCATTGTAGCTCTTAGGATTTCAGCAGCAGGAATTTGTGAATTCCTCATGATGCGGGGCGGAGGGGGGAATGAGGGGGCATCAATTAATGAATGAAGCCCAACCATTTCCACTTTCCATGTTTCTTCTTTTCTTTGTGAAATATTCAAGAGAATGAGTAAAATGACCTAACTTGGATCAAATGTACACCCTTAGTTTAAACAGCTTTGGCCAGAATCATCAAGCAGAGATATGAACACTGGGCCCATCCTTGTGGGGTCAGGCTCAGAGAAGTCATGGTGAGCTGGTGGCTACCACATCCGTATCTGTTAGAATAAGCCCAGCAACAGCACCGGTGTTACTGCGGATGTGTGGGTATGTGTGCACATGTGCACATGTCTGAATTGTCAAATAATGCAAACAGGCTTCTGCAACCAACATAATTTGACGTTTAATAAAGCTACCGGTTGAACTAAGAATATGTATGTCTTTTTGAAGAGCAATTTCTTAATTCCTAACAATAACTTTATACTTTTATATAAATTTTGATCTAATTATTTTACTTCTAGAAATTTATTCTTAAGGAAATAAGAAAAGATCATTGTAAAATATTATTATAAAGATACTTTTATAAAGATATTCAACAGAACATATTTATAACATAAACATGGAAAGAACATAAACATTCAATTATAAAGGAGTGGTTGAATAGATATTGGTACATCTATGGAATGTTTATTCTCAACAGTCATTGAAAATGTTGTAGAAAGACATTTAATAATATGTAAATTTTGTTCACAGCATATTATCAAGTAAAAAGAGCAAGTTACAAAGTGGTATGTAGCATGATTCTATTTTATAAAAAAGAGTAAAAGGATATGTGCATAGAAATAGAACTCTAAGAAATACAACAAAACAATCATAGTGACCATCTTGGAGTAGTGAGAGTAGAGTAATTTTTATGTTCTTTTTTCTCATCAGAATTTTCAATTTTTCATCAATAATTATGTTTTCCTTTTGTAATAAGAAAAAAAATTGCATAGAGTAATTTAAGGTGAATCTGTGAGCCACCAATTTGACTCTAAAGTGCATAGCAGCCAACACAAAGACAGGACCATTACCAGGTCCTGGATTCACTGTGTGCATGAAACAAAAATGAGTCCAATAGCCTGGGGGTAAAACACAGCTCTTTCTGATACTTAGATGTACAAGAAATTTATCCTAAGGGTCCTCTTAAAGAGGTCACCAGGTAATATAAGAAATGATGTATTCAAAGGCATCCTTACAGGAAATGCAATCCTGAGTTTTATAGAATTCTTTTTCATATTGTCCCTCAAAGTGTGCTGATGAGAGACTGTTAAAGCACATTCAGGGAAAAGCAATTTAACTAGGAAACCAAAGTGATGCCATCCAACTACGTAATTTGTTTATCAGCCTTAATCCAGTAAAGATTTGTGAATAGCTAAAGGAACAGATGGATTGCATATTCTTCAGTCTTCTACTGAGCAACAAAGAATCCAAGTTTATTTTCCCTGACAAGTAGCTGGGCTTCACATTTTAATCTTTTCTGTTACTGTGTATAGCTTTATCCTCTACCAGCTGAGCAAGATCTGTGATGAGAGGGATAGCAGTCACTTCTTTATGAGAGTTAGGAGCCTGCCAAGGAGACGTGCCTGAGTGAAGGTTCTGGGAAAAGCCTGGCCAACAAAACCCACAGAATGTAATTTTTGAACCATTTTATCTCATAGACACATGGACAAATCAAGCCTAGTTTTTTTTTTTTTTTTTTTTTTTTTTTAAGGCAGGTACAACCAAATACTCACCTTATCTATTAAGACTAAATGAAACCAAATAATAAAAACAGCTCCATTAGGGCCGGCCCGTGGCTCACTCGGGAGAGTGCGGTGCTGATAACACCAAGGCCACGGGTTCAGATCCTATATAGGGATGGCTGGTTGGCTCACTAGCTGAGCGTGGTGTTGACAACACCAAGCCAAGGGTTGAGATCCCCTTACCGGTCATCTTTTAAAAAACAAAACAAAACAAAACAAAAAACAGCTCCATTGATCTATAGAACACTTACATGAGCAATATAATTTCTTGGTGTATACTTCAAGACAAAATGATTGTATGGGGGTACTTCAAAAAGTTCATGAAAAGATTCACATTATCTTTTAATTCTATTTTTTCCACAAACTTTTTGAAGTACTCTTGTAAAACTGGTTTAAAAGAGATGTATGCTCAGGTAACTGAATGAGTTCAGTTATTTAATTTTGGGTCAATTAGATAATAGAGGACATTTACCAGAAAGGATGACCTGTTTCAAAATGTTTTTTTTATGGTCATTCTTTGCAGTGTTAACCAGATAGTCTTTATGGCAGCTATTCAGACGGTTCCTAGTCTCTCCCCATAACATTATAAAGTGGACTGAATATTTGTGTCCCCTGCCCCCCAAAATTCATATGTTGAATGATACTAGGAGGTATTTGCCTTTGGGAAGTAATTAGGTCATGAGCATGGAACCCTCATGAATGGGATTAGTGGCCTTAAAAAAGGGATCCCAGTGAGCTCTTTCATTCTCTTCCCACAATGTGAGGAAGTGAGGAGAAATCAGCAGTCAGTCTCCTTTCTGACAAGGAAGAGGGCTCTCACCAGAGCCTGACCATGCTGGCACCCTGATCTTGAACTTTCAGACTCCAGGACTGTGAGAAATAAATTTCTGTTGCTTATAAGCCATCCAGTCTATGGTACTTTGTTATAACAGCCCGAACTGACTAAAACACACCATGTGATCTATAGGGAAGAGAATGTTTATCTCTTTGTGAGCTGGTGATGATGGTGGCAGTGCTGGTCATGCAGTAGCATGGGTGCATGCTGTAACCATTAGGGAAAAAACACTTGGTGTATTTCCCCTCTGTCTTTTTCTGCCATTGAAAAATAGTTTTATGTTACACAGAAATATCTGTGCTATTTCCTGACTAAAAAGGTAAATGCCCAACGAAGTGGCCTCTAAACTATTTCTCATCTACCAATCAGTTTTAAACAAAGTCAGTAGCAAAATGCCTACTTATTTTGCCTGTGGCCAAAGGAACATGAGGAAGAGAAAATGGTATCATTCCTTGTTGGCGGGGTTTCTTGGATATACTCGTATTCTTTATGTTTGTCCTCAATGCTTATCAATTAGGTGTAGTAATTGTGCCTGTTGCAAATACAAAAATGCTTTCAGTATTGATTGATTGATCACATGAATCATGAACTGTAGCAACACCTGGAAACTCAGTGAATTTCTCTATAATAGCTACAGCTACAATGCTAAAGTGTCACCAGGTGTGTTAAAAATCCAGATGCTGGATGAGACAGTGCAGCATAGGACAGTTGGAGGCCCTTCAATCGTATAAGATAATTGTATATTTTCTGTCAATTTCATTTCAAATTTTATTCTTGGAGAAGGTGAAAGCTGGTAGGTATGCATTTGACTTGGAACTTGGCAACTTATGCTTTTTAAAATTTATGGGTATATGCCTCCTATCACACCACCTGTTGAGACTTGCCTGGATTACCACAATAGGCTACTATTTGGTCTCCCAGTTCCCTGTCTTGCTCTCTTGCAACCTAACCTGCACTTAAAACAGAGGGGTCACTTGAAAATGCAAACTGTGATTATCTTTGAGAAGCTTGCTGTTGTCCTCAGGCTAATATAAGAAATCCCTCACATGTCTTAAAAGGTCTGTCCTGACCCAGCTTTGGCTTACATCTTTGGCTCACCTCTCACTTGGGGGGCTGCCCCATCCATTCTCATGCTCCCCCCGTGATGCTTGGAAACTACAATGCTATCTCACCCCTGGCTTTTTCAGAGCTATTTCTCTGCTCATAGCAATCAACACCACCCAGCCTATTTTCCTGGCTAAATGCGTGCATTTTTGTCTTTGTCTGAGTTCCCTAATCATGAAGTCTGGGTTAGGAGCCCTTCCTATGTCTCCTACACCAGCCCAGGAGCCTTCTGCTCATTGTGGGACTGAAGTCACACATTCTCAGTGGTTCTTCTCATCTAGACTGAGTTCCCTGAGGATAGGCACCAAGTCAACTTCGTTTATAGTTACCTTTCCAATACTTACCTGAGTGCCCGACACATCTTTGTGACCAATTCAATGACTTATTGGATGACTATTTGGTAGAAAGATGGAGGAAGTACACAAACAAGACACTGCTCCTGGCCACAGGAGCTGATGTAAGGGGCATATGCATATCAAGTAATATAATGTAGAATGCAGTAGTGTGACAGTGCTCTGGGAATTCAGAGAAGGGAGAAAGTACAATCACTGGCATTGGAAAAAGCTTCAAGGCAAAGGAGGTTTTCAAATTGAGCTTCGGATGACAAACTATTTGAATGGGGATAAGTCTGAGGACATAGGAAATGCAAAGGAAGACAGAGAGCTAGGGAAAACAGCAGCGTGTGCAGAGAAATGGTGTATAGGTCAATCTGACTGGAATTGAGAGTGGGTGAAGGGATTCTTGGAGAATGTGCTGGAAAAGTAAGTCATGCCAGATTGTAAAGGCCAAGAAATCTGGCTCATGGGAAACACAGACTGCATGCAGGCTGAGTCAATATCAGTGTCTGCATTTATTTTAAAAGATTAAACATTAATAGAGGACGATAAAAGAATTGGTCCTTCTTCATTCCATTGTGTTCTTAATCATCACTGTGAGGAACATGTGTGGGTGTAAGTGCCTGTCTTATAATTTTAATAGGAAGATTTATAAAATGTTTATTTATGGAATTGATGGAAAACATAAGTTTTTGTGTTTCTGCTGGTATCATGCCTTGTGTATTGCTGATTCTTGGTGCATTTTAAGTAATGCCATCCAAAATCCTCTCTAGAGTGAGGTGGGATTGAAACAAATGAAATATTAAAGATTATGCAATTATGAATAATAATGGTGAGCATAGCTAGGAAGCTAGTGTCACTAGTTTTTATAGCTGGTCCTTGTCAGTACAGAAGTTATGGCTATCGAGCTTCTCCATGTTCTTCTATTACCGCTAGTTTCATACTGGTGACCTGCGATGAGTCTGAAACTCCACATCTGAAGACAGATGCAGGGTGCAGAGTTTGGGTAATGTCCAGAAGAAGCAATAAAAATGATGAATAACTTGGAAAATAAGACCTCAGAGGGGTGTTTAAAGGAGTCGAGAATCTTAATTGATATCAAAAGAATGGCTTTAGTGTCCTGAATCACAGTGTAGGTGCTTATTTATTTATTTTTCCTTCTCCACAGTGGATACATGAAGAAGTGGGCTTAACTCAAAGCAAGCAAATTGTTATTGGACCAAACAGGGAAAAAATACAAATATTGTATTGGGTTTAACACTAACAGGTACAGACTGAAGCTCTGAATTGTTCATTTAGAATGGAGTAGAGAAGAACCTCTGCATTTCTGTTGATTCTTCCACCAGAATTTGTTGTTGTTGTTGTTTAGTAATATAAATCTCTTATACATTTGGTATGTGTCAGAATTTGGGTTCTTCAGAAGCAGACTGAGGCAGTGTGAAGTGCAAAATATCTATTGGGGAGTAAACCCGTGAGCAGAAAAGCAAGGGAGCAGAACTGGGCAGAGGATGCATTCAGTTCACAGTGTCAACCTGACCCAGCCTCTGCCAGCTCAATGGGGAGCTCGGGGCACAGCTTGCTCATGAGGAGGATCCTGCATTGGGTGGAAGTGGCTGGGCCTTGTTCAGTCATTGGCTGGTGGCTGCTGCAAGGAAAACATGCTCTTGGCTACCACTGCTTGGCTCAGTCATTGGCCAGGGGCCACCCAACAAATAATGTGCCCTTGCCTGGAAAGCTGAAGCTGACCCTGAAGGACTCACAGCTGGAGGCCGTGAGCACACTCCTCACAACTAGGCAGTGAGCTTTTTCTTGAAGGGAGATATGAGTTGCATATCTCTGCTTGTCTGCTGCCTTATGAGTAATACACTTCTCTTTAATTATAATTAAATAAATATTAAATAGCTGGCTTGTTATGTGCAAATACAATCTACAAATTATCAGCAAAATTTTTTTTGACACAGAGTTATATGAAGTAACCAAACATACCTAACATATGGTTTCTTGAATTCACCTGATGAATGACCACAGTAGCCTTCAAAATCAGACATTTTACCCATATTATTTGTAACCTTCACACAATGTTGCAAGGTAAGTATTATGATTCATTTTCTCCACTGAGGAAGTTGTAGGTCACATTGTTTAGGAGACATTTTTTTTTTCTAGGTCATATGACCTGTAAGTGGCAGAGCCAAGATGTTAGATGTTTGTATTATTCTAAAGGTACTTTGCATTATACTGGAGTGATTGATGCGAAAAATTACAAAAAGGAATATGACTATGCAGCTTGTATTTTGTTAAAGTAATTCAATCCTTGTGTGCTCTGATCTGGATTCTGGGAATGTTTGATGTCTTTGTTGTATTAAAATAAAATATTATGGCTTTTGGCATATATTCAACAGGNGTAAGTCATGCCAGATTGTAAAGGCCAAGAAATCTGGCTCATGGGAAACACAGACTGCATGCAGGCTGAGTCAATATCAGTGTCTGCATTTATTTTAAAAGATTAAACATTAATAGAGGACGATAAAAGAATTGGTCCTTCTTCATTCCATTGTGTTCTTAATCATCACTGTGAGGAACATGTGTGGGTGTAAGTGCCTGTCTTATAATTTTAATAGGAAGATTTATAAAATGTTTATTTATGGAATTGATGGAAAACATAAGTTTTTGTGTTTCTGCTGGTATCATGCCTTGTGTATTGCTGATTCTTGGTGCATTTTAAGTAATGCCATCCAAAATCCTCTCTAGAGTGAGGTGGGATTGAAACAAATGAAATATTAAAGATTATGCAATTATGAATAATAATGGTGAACATAGCTAGGAAGCTAGTGTCACTAGTTTTTATAGCTGGTCCTTGTCAGTACAGAAGTTATGGCTATCGAGCTTCTCCATGTTCTTCTATTACCGCTAGTTTCATACTGGTGACCTGCGATGAGTCTGAAACTCCACATCTGAAGACAGATGCAGGGTGCAGAGTTTGGGTAATGTCCAGAAGAAGCAATAAAAATGATGAATAACTTGGAAAATAAGACCTCAGAGGGGTGTTTAAAGGAGTCGAGAATCTTAATTGATATCAAAAGAATGGCTTTAGTGTCCTGAATCACAGTGTAGGTGCTTATTTATTTATTTTTCCTTCTCCACAGTGGATACATGAAGAAGTGGGCTTAACTCAAAGCAAGCAAATTGTTATTGGACCAAACAGGGAAAAAATACAAATATTGTATTGGGTTTAACACTAACAGGTACAGACTGAAGCTCTGAATTGTTCATTTAGAATGGAGTAGAGAAGAACCTCTGCATTTCTGTTGATTCTTCCACCAGAATTTGTTGTTGTTGTTGTTTAGTAATATAAATCTCTTATACATTTGGTATGTGTCAGAATTTGGGTTCTTCAGAAGCAGACTGAGGCAGTGTGAAGTGCAAAATATCTATTGGGGAGTAAACCCGTGAGCAGAAAAGCAAGGGAGCAGAACTGGGCAGAGGATGCATTCAGTTCACAGTGTCAACCTGACCCAGCCTCTGCCAGCTCAATGGGGAGCTCGGGGCACAGCTTGCTCATGAGGAGGATCCTGCATTGGGTGGAAGTGGCTGGGCCTTGTTCAGTCATTGGCTGGTGGCTGCTGCAAGGAAAACATGCTCTTGGCTACCACTGCTTGGCTCAGTCATTGGCCAGGGGCCACCCAACAAATAATGTGCCCTTGCCTGGAAAGCTGAAGCTGACCCTGAAGGACTCACAGCTGGAGGCCGTGAGCACACTCCTCACAACTAGGCAGTGAGCTTTTTCTTGAAGGGAGATATGAGTTGCATATCTCTGCTTGTCTGCTGCCTTATGAGTAATACACTTCTCTTTAATTATAATTAAATAAATATTAAATAGCTGGCTTGTTATGTGCAAATACAATCTACAAATTATCAGCAAAATTTTTTTTGACACAGAGTTATATGAAGTAACCAAACATACCTAACATATGGTTTCTTGAATTCACCTGATGAATGACCACAGTAGCCTTCAAAATCAGACATTTTACCCATATTATTTGTAACCTTCACACAATGTTGCAAGGTAAGTATTATGATTCATTTTCTCCACTGAGGAAGTTGTAGGTCACATTGTTTAGGAGACATTTTTTTTTTCTAGGTCATATGACCTGTAAGTGGCAGAGCCAAGATGTTAGATGTTTGTATTATTCTAAAGGTACTTTGCATTATACTGGAGTGATTGATGCGAAAAATTACAAAAAGGAATATGACTATGCAGCTTGTATTTTGTTAAAGTAATTCAATCCTTGTGTGCTCTGATCTGGATTCTGGGACAAGATGTTAGATGTTTGTATTATTCTAAAGGTACTTTGCATTATACTGGAGTGATTGATGCAAAAAATTACAAAAAGGAATATGACTATGCAGCTTGTATTTTGTTAAAGTAATTCAATCCTTGTGTGCTCTGATCTGGATTCTGGGAATGTTTGATGTCTTTGTTGTATTAAAATAAAATATTATGGCTTTTGGCATATATTCAACAGGGTGGAATTAACTTTTGACTGGATTCTTTGTAATGCTTGGGTAGTCATAGCCTATTTATGTATATATGTTAACTCACCACATTTACCAAGAGTTATGACTCCTTTCCATAGGATGTTGGGGTTTATAGATTGCCTTTTTATTTCCAGCTTTAAACATCGTTTACCTGATCTATTTTAAAAGTAACGTAATATCACAGTCAAGATATAAAGTTCAGCAAGACCATGACATCAGCTATTAGGAATTTCTGAATATCATAAATAATCCTCCCACTTGTACCTTTTTCAGTATTTTATGTATAAGAACATGTGGTAAGCATCTCCATAATAACATTTCCCTATTTTTTTAACCAATGAAGTTGATTTCTCTCTTTTATTAAGAGATCTTCAGAATCAGCAGTGTAATCAAACATCTACATCTAAGGCTAGAAAAGTGATACTACATCTTGTTCAGATGTTTATTGACGGGTAAATTCAGCACCAGAGCACTTCATCAGCTCACACTTAGTTCATTCAGATTTCATAAGAATTAGACTCAGACAAGACTAAAATTTGGCTTATTAAATAAAGTAATCATGTGAACAAGTTCAGAGAAGTAGACTATTTTATCATTTAAAAGAACAAATTCTTTTGAAGAACTTTAACATGTTAAGTTGCTTTGCTAATGATGCAACTAAACAGCTGCCCTCTTTTTATTAAGATGGAGAAACTATCCCATGTCTATTCATTTTAATTCCTCCTTAGGAAGTACTCATGTCTATACTATTTGTCCCTGAAATAGTTTCCAAAAACCACTACAATTTGTGTATTGTGTCTGTGTGTTTATGTGTGTGTGTGTGTGCGCATGTATAGGCAATTCAGTATGCTGTTATTATATTGATTTTCCCCTCATCCTTGGGGCCAATAAGAACTAGAGATGAGGCCTGTAATACATTCTCTTAGTGTATCAACCATAGCTAATGTACTCTGTCACCTCTTTAGTAGTTTGGATAGTGGTCTCAATAAAATAAGGTACACCTCATTTGGAAATAGGGTCTGTGCAGATGTTATTAAGTTAAGGATTTAGTTAAGATCATCCTGGTTTTAGGGTGGGCCTTAAATCCAATGACTCGTGTTCTTACAAGAGAAAGAAGTGGGAATTTGAGACTCAGAGACACAGAGGGGAAAGCCACATGAAGATGAAGGCGGAGATTGCAGTGATGTGTCAACAAACCAAGAAACAGCAAGGATTGCTGAGAACCACCAAGAAAGCAGGAGAGAGGTATAGAATGGATTCCTCCTCAGAGTCTCCAGAGGGAAACAACCCTGCTGATAACTTGATTTCAGACTTTTGGCTTCCAGAACTGTGAGAAAATAAATTTCTGTTTTTTTAACATACCAAGTTTGTGGTATCTTGTTACAGTAGCCCTAGGAAACTAGTACACCTACTCAACCTAAGCCCTACTCTGAGGTGAGTGTACTAGGTCAGAGAGACCCTCAGATAGAAGGGCCAACATTAACTTGTGAGATCATCTTCTCATATGTGCGTCTTTGCGGCACATACTTCCTATATTTCCTACCACGGATACAGGAAGTGGGAAAGCCGGATGTGTCTGCCTGGAGGGAGGCAGCTAGAGAGCTCTTTGTAGGGGGAATTCAAGTATTTAACATTGCTTTCTGATACTTACTTTTTATTCATTCAGTCATTCATTCATTCACTCATTTATAGTGAAGTATTAAATCCCAGTCATGCTATCTGTGATGTTCAGAGTGCAAACAGTTATCCTAACAGCAATAAACCGGCATAGAGATTTTTACAAGTGAGAGTCCTCATGTGTCTCATTTTTTGGCTTTGGAGCGTAGGCAGTCCATGAATCTCCAGGTGCTGCTACAGAAGTGGCAGTGGAACCAGGTGTGATGGTTAATTCTAGGTGTCACTAGATTAGATTAAGGAATACTGGGAAAACTGGTAAAGCTATCTTTTTAGGTATGTCCATGAGGGTGTTTCCAGAAGAGACTGGCATGAGAGCCTGAGTGGAATAGGTGCAAAAGACCTGCTCTCAATATGGGCAAGAACCTTCCAATCTGCTGTTAGCCTGGACAGAACAAAAATAGAGAAAAAAGGTGAAGCTCTCTCTTGATCCACTGGAACTGGGATACACTCTTCTCTCCTGTCCGTGGACATCAGAGCTTGAGACTCTTCAGCTTTTGGGTTCCAGGGCTTACACCAAGGACACCATTGGCTTCCCTGGTGTGGAGACCTTCGGACTCGGACTGAGCCACGCTTCTGGCATCCAGTTTGCAGACGACCTGTGGTGGGACTCCTCTTCACAATTGTGTGAGCTAATTCCCCTAGTACATACCCTCTCATATGTTTATTAACCTATCCTATTGGTTCTGTCTCTGTGGAGAACCCTGACTAATACGCCAGGGTTACCTCACCTAGGAGAATATTTCTGAGAGAATCCTGTGCACTGTGACATGGCCCGTCCGCTATCTAGGCTGTGCTCCAACAAATAGTTTTGACTAAAATGATGAGAAAATGCAAGTATCATGCTGGGTCTGCTGGAAAACAAAAACAGAAACAGCTGTACCATGTGAATGTTAAAATACAACTTTTACAGTAGCCTCAGTTACTTTCAAGGAAATACTTAAGGAACTACAGGGTAAAGATCAGCAGACAACCAGGGACTGGTGGAATCCTTGGGTGTTAAGATGAGCTTTTTTGTAGCTGTGAGCATTGATCTGCAACTACATGAAGTTAATCCATTAAAAAAAAAAAAGCCTGGACATTTGTCATTATCTGAGGGGATTTGAAAGGAAGAGAACAGTACTCCCAATGTGAATATGTGTCCCTGGTGATCTTGTGACCTTGGGACTATACTATATGTTCCAGTTTTCAGAAACATACAACCCATTGGTCTAGGGAAGTTTTCAACTTATAAATGGTAGGTACAAGGACAAATTCTCTGCAGTTCTCTTCAGGTCCTTGCTTGGGAAGCAAAAGTCCTTGTTCCTACCCAAGGTAACTGAATCACCTGCCCTCTGTACAGGAGGCTTTCGAGTGTCCAGCACTCCTGAAAAGTGCTTGTCCACAGGTGAGGAGTGAGTCCACTGTGGGAGTGCAGGGCTCTTCTCTCTCCAGAACAGCTGTGGCTCAGAGAAAGACCTTTCATTCCACTCTCTGAGGGAGATAGTTCACCTTTCCCCTTCCCTCACATGACCATAAATGTTCCTTCTTCTTGCTAAATTGCTATTTGGCTTGCTTTCTTTACTTCCTCCAGGCCCAGTCTTTCGGAGACTTTTCATTGGGAAAACCAACTCTGGAGCTTTGCCTCTCATGGACATTGTGATAACTTTCCAATTTCCTCTCCTGCCTGCTCCCTAGTTTATTTTGTGTAGATCTGATTTTCTGACCTAGGTGGGGTAAGTTTCTGGTGACAACCTTTCCCCTGGAGAGTAGACCTTTCTTACAAAGAATGGTCTGGGCATATTTCAAAACAGAGCAATGAGGGGATGTTCAATGAGGCAGTTTCTTGGCTCTTGCCTGTGAGAACCTGGAGGGGCGCCTGGAGGTAAAACCAAGGAAATATGAGGAATACCTTAAGCCCCCAGGGGTTTTTCACCATTACAGTAGTTCACACTCAGCCTCTAGCAATTCATCAAGATTACCACGCTGGTGTTCCTGTCAGCTGATGGCACCAGCACCTCCTGTTCCATCCAGGTAAGCAGATCTTGCCTGTGATCTCTATATTTTCCCAGGTCTCCAGATTTCTGGGTTGTTCTTTGCTCTGTGACCTCAGTTTTCTCATTAGTCCAAGAAAAGTTGTTGATTTTCAGTTTGTTCTACTTTTTTCTTGTTGTAAGTATGGTAGTGATGACTTCCACATGCTTTACATGTTGAAGCTGAACCAAAAGTCTCCTCACAGACTATTTTGAACACAACAGCCTGAGAAATTCCTGTAACATATGACAGATCATACTGCTCTTCTGCTTCCTGCCTGTTTTAGAGTAAAAGTCAAAGCCTCCCCATTGTCTCATAAGGTCTCCATGACCCACCCACTCTCTGCTTCGCTTATTGACCTCTTCTGCTCTTGTTTTCCCTCTCATTCTCTGATCTAGTCACCTTGGCCTCATGGTTGTTTCTTGAACACACCGGCAGGCACCTATTGCAAGGCCTTTGCACTTGCCTGGAATAATTCTTTCCCCAGATTTCCATCTGTCCCTGCATAAAAGTCACAGATACTAGTGAGGCCTTCCCTGGCCACTCTGTTTAAAGTAACAACTCCACAGTCTACTCCTACCTCCTCATTCACTCATCCCTTCCCACCTGTACTTATGAGGGGACTTCAAAATGTCTGTGGAAAATTGAATTTAAAGATAAAAATAAGAAATATAAACTTTATTTCTCAACATAAGCTCCATCAAGTTCAAGCCGCTTTTGTAAGCAGTAATACCAGCCATTTAGTCCATCCCTAAAGAACTGAGGGTCCTGAGAATTTAACCATGTCAGTGTTGACTTTTCTACATTATTATCTGAAGAAAAATAGGTGCCCTTTAAAGATGTTTTAAGATTAGGAAACAAAGAGAAGTTAAAAGGAGCCAAATCAGGATTGTAAGGCCTGATGATTTCCCATTGAAACTGTTACAAAATCGCCCTTGTTTGATGAGAGGAATGAGCAGAAGCATTGTTGTGGTGGAGAAGGACTCTCTGGTGAAGTTTTTCCGGGTCTTTTTCTGCTAAAGCTTTGGCTAACGTTTTCAAAACACTCTCCTAATAAGCAGATGTTATAGTTCTTTGGCCCTCCAGAAAGTCAACAAACAAAATGCCTTGAGCATCCCCCCAAAATGTTGAAACAACCTTTGGTATTCACCAGTCTGCTTTTACTTTGACTGGACCACTTCCACCTGTTGGTACCTGTTGCTTTGATTGTGCTTTGTTCTTTAGGATTGTTCTGATAAAGCCATGTTTCATCTCCTGTTATAATTCTTCAAAGAAATGCTTCAGGATCTTGATCCCATTTGTTTAAAATTTCCATTGAAATCTCTGCTCTTGTCCACAACTGATCTGGGCACAATGGTTTTGGCACCCATTGAGCAGACAGTTGGCTCAACTGTAATTTTTCAGTAAGAATTGTGTAAACTGAAGCAATTGAGATGCCTGAGGTGTTGCCTACTGTTTCTGCAGTTGTCAATTCTCTTCAATTAGGGCATGAAAAAATTAATTTTTCCTTGCAAATTGATGTGAGTGGTCTGCCAGTACAGACTTCATCTTCAACATTGTATTGTCCACTCTTAAAATGTGTTATCCATTTGTAAGTTGCTGATTTCTTTGGGGTGTTTTTCCCATAAACTTTTCATAAAGCATCAGTGATTTCACCATTCTTTCACCCAAGCTTCACCATAAATTCGATGTTTGTTCTTGCTTCAGTTTTAGTAGAATTCATGTTGCTCTGTTAGGGGCTTTTTTTTCAAACTGGTCTCTTATCCTTCTTAGTGCCTTCAAATAGATTCTGTTCAGATATGACATACAAGTTAGTACAAGTTTACTTTGGTGCAAAAAAGTTGCATTGTTTTAGTTTTATTTCCCTTATTACTAGTAAGGTTAAAAATATTTTCACATACTAAGTAACCAATGAATTTCTTTTTCTGTGAATTACTCATGTTTCTATTAGATTATTGGTTTCCATGCATTCTTTATATATTCTGGACAGTGATTTTTTTTATTAGTCATATGTATTGCAAATATTTTCTGCCACTCTATGGCTTCTCTTTTTTAAAATTTTACAGTTGAAATTTGTTTTATTTTTATAAGTTTATTTATTAATATTATTACTATTATTATTATTTTACATTCTATGATGTTGTTGTGGAGCAGTTGTGGGGGAGGAGGAGGGGGGAAAGAGGAAGGAAATAAGATGGGAGAGGCAGGAAGGAGGAGCAGGGTTGAGGCCTGTGGCACCCCCCTCATTCCTGCAGGGGAGACCAGGGACTTCCAGCAGTGGCTTGGTCATTGCTGGGCTGGGTGCAGATGTCAGCGAAATGTGGCTGAGGCCCTTTCCCGCCCCTACCCTGGCTCAGGAGAACCTGGGGCACTTCCTGTGGTGGCTCAGTGGTCATCACTGGGCTGGTTGTGGGTGTCGGAGGGTGTGGCTGAGGCCCTTGGACCCCACCCTTGGGACTGGTGTGGGTACTGGGGGGCATGGCTGAGGCCTCCACCCCTCCCCCCTCCCTGACTTGGTAGCCCAGGGGACTTCTGATCCTTCTAGGTTTTATAGGTGTTCTTTGGTGATGTGAGACTTTTAATAGTTAATATCAAAGTTTATTTGTGGTCTGGTGGTATTTTGTTTTTTCTTTCTATTCTGTGTTGGATTATTTGCTGTTCCTACCACTTAAACTCTGCATTGGAACTTGTTTGTTGTCCTTTGCTTACTACTAAAATAGGGGAACTTCCTGCAGGGACTAGCACTTGAACTCTGTGGTTGAGCTAAGTTGCTGCTTTGCTGCTGATTCCCTGGGGAAGCCTTTTTGTGTAGCTCAGGTTTTAATGGTTGACTTTAAAGGTACTTTCAGGTTTCATGAGATCCGGAACAGCGGGGTTGTATAGAAACTCTGGTCTGGGCCTGAGTCTTTTCAGCAAACTGCACCCCTGCAGTTCTATGTTCCTGATCAGTCTCCACTGGGTGGTCCTATGCTGACTGGGGACAGATCAGCTGTCCTTGCTGTGCCCCAGTGTTCTCCTGGTGGGCCCATCTCCCCCACTGCCTAGGCTCCAAACACTTCCCATGAGATGGGCTGTGTGCTGGCCCCTTGTGATGACTGACTGGCTTCTGAGTGGCTCCTTTTTTTCATTGTGGCTCCTCGCTGCTATGTGTGTCCACAGGAACCATATTAGTACTCTTGCTGGCCTGGAGGTCATCAAGGCCCTCTTCTCCCCTGCCGCCTCCAAGCAACTTCATCTGAAGGGCACAATTACGGCTTTTGCCAGCTCTTGCTCCACGTGCTCACCAGGGTCAACCTTGAAGCAGCTGGGGCTCAAAATGGTCAGAGCGGTTCTTTCTTTTTCTCATCATGGCTTCTCCTGCTTTCATGCACTCCATAGGTCTGCACCTGATCTCTTGCGGCCCCTGCTTGGCTGTTCTTGATTTCTGATAGTTGCAAATTGGTTGATTTGTAGGAGAGAGTGATGCTGGGGATCGTCTATTCTGCCATCTTGACCAGAAGCCCTCTGTGGCTGCTTTTTTCACTGTAATGTCTTTTGTTGCATAAAAGCCTTCATTTTAATATAGTAAATTTATTAATCTTCCATATGTCATTTTTGCTTTTCTGTATCTTATTTAAGAATTCCTTCTTTACCTCAACATTTTTTAGTCTCCTTTATTTTCTTCTAACGTATTTAAAGTTTTGCTTTTCACATTTAGGTTAGTCTTCCTGGAATATTTTTAGTGTTTATATAGCATAAAATAGGGAATCAGACCTTTCTTATATGGATATCTTATTTTCCAGTCACCACTAATTTATTGGCTCTTCCTTTTTCCATTAATTTGTTATGCTTCTGTTGTATATCAAGTATCAGTACATGTGGTTGTGCTCCAGTTCCACCGATATATTTGTCTATTTCCGAGTCACTATAATACCCTCTCATTACTCTGACTTATAAATGGGATCCATTTTTTGTATTACACTATCTAATTAGGTATTATGGATTCATAGATGGCTAACAGTTTTTGTATGATGATCTTGAATTTGCCAATCTTGCTAAACTCTTTTACTATTGATTTTATTATTGACTTGAGTCAAAGAGGCCTAGATCCTATTCCCAACTTTATCACTAACTAGTTGTGTGACCTTGAGAAATTTACTAGTGTCACTGTACTTCAGTGTTCTCTTTCGAAAGAAGCAGGTCATAATATTTAACTTGTAAGGTTGGATTGCATGGTAGTAAATGCAGACAGCCTGGCACAAAGTAGAGATCCCCAAAATGCTAGTTCCCTTTGAAAATTTTATTTCTCTAAAATTGTGTGATGAATAGTAGGTGCTTAATGCTAATGAAATTAGTAGATTCTAATTACATTAAATTGTGTATTTATGTAAATATGAGTATATTTATACATATATCTATACACATACACATATATACTCTAAGACCTTTCTTGCTACCCGAAACCCCAGGTTACATTAAGGCATTTCTTTAGTTTTGAAGTCACAAGCTTAATTTGTTTTCTCTTTTTGAATTAGAACATACTACCCCTTTTATTAAAGAAATCCAAAACGTTAGGCTGGGAGACACTATTTCAGGGAGATAAGCACTTGGAGAGCACAAAATTATCTCTTGGTTTCAGGTAAGATAGATATGCTTTACATGATTCATTATGGATATTAAAGATGTCAGAGAAAAAATGGCCATTACAATTATGTGACTTTAAAGTATTTTTCAAAAGAGCCATATCTGTCATCAGTTATGAAAGCTGACCAAATGCGCACGATGACAGACAGACAGCTGGTTCTCATTCATATTAAGTTCCTCTCAAGCAAAAGGAATGTTAAGGCAATCTGGCCTCATGTTATGTTGAGTCCAACATAATTACATTTGTTATTTCCAGGCGATGCAGTAAATCAAGCTTCGACAAGTAGGTGGATATTTCACAGAAGTAATTTCGAAGACCATTAAATATGATCACGTGCTCCGTTGAACTCTCTTCTGCCTTGAGACAAATAATGTCCAGTCCAGGTGTAGGGGAGGGGACAGTGTGGGAAGCAGTCTTATTTCCTTTAAAGGATAGGAAAACCGTGTTTTTCTACGTGTAGATGCAAAATTTATAAGGAACAAAGTAGTTCAGTTAAGGCATGTGGGGCCAAAGGAATGGACAGCCCCGGTACAAGAGGTTTGCTATCTCTCTGTTTTCACTCCAGAAGCTGCCAAGTGCAGCTGCTTCCCAGGCAGTGTGTATCTCCCCCCAAAACACACCTGCTATCCCAGCACTTTACTCTGCTCAGGCGAAGGCTGGTCATTAATTAATGTCTACAGCACAGGGGTTTATGACCCTTCTGATTTCATTACAGTTAGAAATTCTGTAGAGCTTACTCTCATTCATATAAAGTCCGAATGCTTTTAGAATCCTTTAATAAACTGATTGCCTAAGGGTTAAATTCAGAAAGAAATCTAATATAGACACTAAATGATCATTTTGTTGTCTGAAAGTCTCTGTTCAAAATGGACATAATTCTTTTAGCCTGTGATTTGACCTCCCGTTAATATCAGCTTCCTAAAGTGTTCTCACGATGCAAGAAGAAAGCAAGCAAAAACAAATTTGACTTTAAAGGGCATCCTCGCTTTATACAGATTTATTTAAGAATAAAATTAAGAATCACAAACTTTAATATTTTTTCCCTATATTCAGCAGAGATTTAGCTATCAATTCTCAATGCATTTTAAAGAATTGGGAAATAAGAAACCTGGAATGGTTTACGGGAAAACTGCTTCGAAGTCCTAGGAAAAGATGACCTCTGGAAAACCTTCCCAGCTCTGTGCACAATTTCTTGAGCGAGCACACAGAATGAATCCATGTGTATGGTAGCAGCACAGGAAGGCATGGCTGTTGATGGGTTAAGGGTAGCTTGGTTTCAGCTGCTGTGAAGCAATCCAACCCAGTGGTGAAGATTTTCACTTGAAATCATTTCAGATAAATTAAGGCCCTTCCCATTGTTTCCTATGACATCTTGTTTTAACTTGGCCAGTGTTTGTTCAAGTTGCTCAGCTTATAGCTCATTGGATTTCATTCAGAAATCTTGAAACCAGAGTTGAGAGAGAGCAAGAGAAATAGAGAATACGAGAATATGAGCATTACCAGTCAAATGAGCCCCTCCTTTTTTTTTTTTTTTTGGCCCAGAATGCTTTATTTTCTCATGTTAATTTAGTGCTATCTGGTGAAATGTTCAGTTTGGACACAAGAAGAAAACAAAGAAAAAGTAATCAATAAAAAACCTTCTACTTCTTAAGAAAAAAATTATGTAGAGGAGACTGTTTGCTTAGGTTTGTTTTTTTCTTCCTAGATTTATTTACTTCTACATATTATATTTCAAAAATGGCACAAAGACAGCTTATTAAGGGAAGTAGGTTTTGGCTTTCTTATTTCTGGGAACAGTTGGAATTCCAGAACATTCACTAAGTAAAATTAGTTTTTAAGAAAAGTATGTTTGATTACATAAATGGAGAGAAAAAATATATATAAATATATGCATGCAATGCATCCATTACCTTTAGCAGATCCAGAATATAGATCCAACCTGGGAACATCACTGTCAGTGGCAGGAGCCAGTTGGGGATCCAGATTCTCATGCTGGTTTTACCACTAGCTACCTGTGTGAACTTGGAGACTTCGCTTTACCACTTAGCCCCTTGTTTCCTCATTTGCTTGGCATGAAGTAGTTTTGCAATACATTTTCCTTAATTAAATAATGAGAATGAGTTTGACTAGGATCTTATAGATCTAAGGCTTGTCTGCCTTATTCAACAATTCTCTGTTGCCATTTTGTACTCAAAAACCAATAGATTTTTTGTGTCATAGTTAACAAGATGGTTAACAACTGACAAACAGCTTTTTCTAGATGGGCCAAGAGAGATGCAGTTGAACATTAGTATGAAATCCTGAAATTATTAGATTCAGCCTTGGGGTTTTGAGCTTATGCAGTAATAGCAACAAATACTGGTAATTACACATTGGGTAACTTTGAGCACCTTTCAAAATGATTTAAATGGTATACTCCTTTCACCAGGAGGATGCAGCCGTCTGCCAGGGCACATGGCTTGGGGAGCAGAGCACAAGTTAGTCTTTAGTCTCACTGACCCCTCAGCGAGGCAACACCTTTCAGGGCACCAATGTGTATGGGTTTTGTACAACATTATGTGGTGGCCTGAGGGGTATCATGTGTATGACAATCCCAGGTAATACATAACCTTACACCATCCAGGAAGAGATGGTGTCACCTTCAAATCACTTATGGGAACAGGTTGATTTAGGACAAGTATAGTCTAGTGGCCTCCAAAGTGGAGGACCCTAAAGAGAGCATGAGAAGAACTGTAAGGACCAAGAAAACATAATAAAAATTTATTGTACATTAACCTTAAAAAAATTAAGCTTCACTAATTTTTTGGTGATTTCTTTTTAGTGTGGTAAAATATCTGTAACATAAAATTTTAAGTAGTTAAACATTACCTTAAAAAAATTAAGCTTCACTAATTTTTTGGTGATTTCTTTTTAGTGTGGTAAAATATCCGTAACATAAAATTTTAAGTGGTTAAACATTTTTATATATATATATATACACACATACATCACATTTCTCTATCCATTCATGAGTTGATAGATATTTGGGTTGTTTCCACCTTTTGGCTAATGTGAATAATGCTTCTATGAACACTGATGTCAGGAATCTCTTTGAATCCTTATTTTTAATTCTTTTGGGTATATATCTAGAAATGAAATTGCTGGATCGTATGGTAAATCTACATTTAACTTTTTGAGGAACCGCAAAACTATTTCTATCATGGCTGCGCCATTTTACATTCCCACCAGCAAGGCAGAAGGATTCCAGTTTCTCCACATCTTTGCTAACACTTGTTCTTTTCTTTTCTTTCTTTCTTTTCTTTTTTTTTAAAGAAGTCAGAGTATTGGAGGTGAAGTGGAATCATACTGTGATTTTGATCTGCATTTTCTGAATGATTAGTGATTTTGAGCATCTTTTCATGTGCTTATTGGCTATTTGTATATCTTCTTTGGAAAAATGTCTGTTTAATCCTTTGCCCATTTTTAAGTTGGGGTGTTTTTTCATTGTTGAGTTTTATACATTCTGGATATTAACTCCTGATCACATATATAATTTGCAAATATTTTCTCCTATTTTGTGAATTGCCTTTTCACTCAGTTGATAGTTCCTTTGATGCGCAGAAGTTTTTAATTTGATGAAGCTGAATTACCTATTTCTCTTTTGTTGCTTGAACAAGTAATTTTCATTAACAGTTATGTTCATTTACTCCATGATTATTTGTATGTGGTGTACCAGGCATCTTGCTGGAAGAATAGGAGTTCCACATCACTGAAGGTTGACATTGGTGTCTTCATGTGATTGATTACCCTCAGTGAGTTGCTATGCACTGTAATCCAGTGTCCCTTTAAATGGATTTTTGGATTGTAAAATTTATATTTTGTATTTCATATTTTTACTTATATGTTTACTAAATTAACCTTCACAGTTATGGAACAAATAACTGATGAAATATCTTCCACAGAAAATTCAAAGGCAAGGTAAGACTAATAATGCAAGCTGAAAGTAATAATAAGCACATGGCGAGTGGACACTTATTATCTTAGTAGGAGTTATTTATCAGCTATATTAAATTAAGAGGATCTGACAGGGAGCCAGTAAAAATTTACAAATATCAATGCGTCCACTTTAAAATATGGATTTATCTCTACTACAATTAACAATATATCAAACACTAAGTATGTATTGTGTGTTAGAATATTACTCAATGATTATATGGAGATATGAAAACTTGTAAGGCATTCAAAATATTTATTTTATGTATATCATATCATTATAAGTGCTTTTAAAAATTATTTCATTCATAACATTTTATCGTATATTTATATCACATAATACATAAAAGTAATGTTTGTATAACCAACTGTTATGGGGGATGCATTGTTCAATTTTTTTTTGAAGGGGATATTTTAAAAAGTTTGGAAAGCACTGGTTTCCATAAAAAGAATTAAATTTACAGACATATTTGTCCATTAGCTCTGTCAATTAAGAAATTGGCATACTTTCATGCTTAGAGTTTTTTCTTCTTTCAAAAATGTAATATTGACTTGATTCCAGTCTATTTGGCAAAAGTTCCCTGATGGATCA
>NW_007739628.1:1899-6415 GCF_000696425.1 Galeopterus variegatus | reverse complement strand
CAGCTATATTAAATTAAGAGGATCTGACAGGGAGCCAGTAAAAATTTACAAATATCAATGCATCCACTTTAAAAGATGGATTTATCTCTACTACAATTAACAATATATCAAACACTAAGTATGTATTGTGTGTTAGAATATTACTCAATGATTGTATGGAGATATGAAAACTTGCCAGGCATTCAAAATATTTATTTTATGTATATCATATCATTTTAAGTGCTTTTAAAAATTATTTCATTCATAACATTTTATCGTATATTTATATCACATAATACATAAAATTAATGTTTGTATAACCAACTCTTATGGGGGATGCATTGTTCAATTTTTTTTTGAAGGGGATATTTAAAAAAGTTTGGAAAGCACTGGTTTCCATAAAAAGAATTAAATTTACAGACATATTTGCCCATTAGCTCTGTCAATTAAGAAATTGGCATACTTTCATGCTTAGAGTTTTTTCTTTTTTCAAAAATGTAATATTGACTTGATTCCAGTCTATTTGGCAAAAGTTCCCTGATGGATCACTGCAAAGGCAGCAAAGGATTAGCACATTTGGCTTTAGTATTTATGTGAGAACAAGTGTACTTTTTTCATCTGTGTTTATACAGAGTTTGTGTATGTTGAGTTGAGTAATCCTTGAGACAAAACAATTATAACCCCATGAGACTAATTTAATGCCAGAAGAAAATACCATAGCTGAGCTGAGTGACAAAAGCCATTCTGGACCTGAGTTGTGTTAGTAGAGAAGAGAATTTTTTCCACAGAAAAATTGTAGATAATCAATCACATTGAACCTGGGCTTCTCATTGTACAATTCTAAGGCAACTCAATTATTATCCAAGCTTATAGATTTGCTAAGTTCCTTGTGTACCTAGACACTGTCCCACTTCTGACCCTTCTGCCCATTTCACCACTCATTAACACATCCATTGAACAGTGAACTGGGGCAGGGATGGGAATTTTATCTGGTGATTTTATTCCCTTGTTGTTTATATTGGCATGAAACTTTTGGATTATATGTGAATTTTCTTTATCCATATGGATCTTCATAGACAATCTACTGTCAATCAAACCTACTTCCAAAACAACCGTCTTAAAACCAAGACAAACTTCTTTGGTCATGCTTTAGGTGACCATAGCTGTAAAGCCATTTATGAGAATGCTGGAATTTTGATCTGACTTTGATAATAAACATATTTACTTCTTTGAAACTAGAAGGGCAACAGAGCTAGGCTAGACACTGAAAACATTTTCCACTTCAGACAGCCTGAAGTTCATAGAGAAGATAGCTTTCAGCTTGTAGTTACCCATCCATGCTATAATCTGCAAGCTGGGCTGAGTTTATAGAATCAAGGAGTTAGAAGGGAATTTAAAGGACCTCATACCCAAGTCCTGCACTCAAGTTTCTAAAGCTGAGCCATTCCGAAGTCTGTCTGTGGATATGTGGAACCAAGGAAATGAGATGAAAATGTAGTTGTAGATGGTGTATTAGTCAGAGTTTCTGAGAGATAGAACCAATAGGATATGTATATAGATATATGAGAGGGGATTTACTGCAGAATTATGAAAGCTGAGGAGTCCCACAATGGGCTGTCTACAAAGTGGAGACCTTGGGGTGCCAGTAGCATGGATCAGTTCAAGTCTGATAGCTTCAGAACCAGGGAAGCTGATGGTATAATTTTCAGTCTGAGAGCCCAGAGATGCTGCTAGTGTAAGTCTTGGAACCCAAAGACTGAAGAGCCGTGAGTTTTGATGTCTACAGACAGGTAAGAAGAGTGTATCCCAGCTCCAGAAAAGAGAGAAAGAGATTGACTTTTCCTCTGTTTTTGTTCTCTCCAGGCCCCCAGCAGATTGGATGGTGCCCACCCATACTGAGGGCAGATCTTTCTCACCTAGTTCACTCAGCCTCACATGCCAATCTCCTCTGGAAACACCCTCACAGGCACACCCCAAAATAATGCTTTACCAGGTTTCTAGGTGTTCCTTAACCTAGTCAAGTTGTCACCTAAAATTAACCATCGTAGATAGTTCCAGGGACTGCATCCACCAATGCTGGCATGTGGTGGTGTGCTTCTTTTCTGGAGAACCCTTCCATTTTGCCATGGTGGAGGCTTTGACTCTTTTTATCTCACATTCCTGGTTCTATTATTTAGCTTTAAATACTTATTTTCATCCCCTTCAATTTTGGTGTGCATTAAGATGTTCCTCCTTGGTTTCTGATCTCTTTGCTCATTGGAACCTTGCCTCCTCCCTGAAATTGTGGTGACCTAAAATCTAAAGTAAAAACTTCCTTTTTCGGGGGAGAGTTAACTCTCTTAACACAGAATTGCCATCTGCAGTCTTGCTGAGAGACTTCCTTTTTGCCATTCCTGGTGGCCACATCTACTTGACTGTTTCAAGTGACAGGAGCTTTCTACATCATGAAGCCAGTGTCTTGATTTGTTCAACTACAGAATCAATGTTCAACCGGCTGACTTCTTCCCTTGTCACATGCATCAGCTCCTCTAGCTCTCTCATTTTTTAGTGCCAATGGATCTGCTCCTAGGCCTCACGGAACCTTTAAGTTCATGATCCTTGCATTTCTCTTTCAGTCTATGAGCCATCTTAGCCATCAAACACTACTTAGTCAGAATCCCATCAACCATCACCCCATCTTCTCTCTTAACAAAAGCTTCAACTTCCATGGCTCCTTTTCTGTGCTCATCTGTAATTTTCCCATGTTCAGTTCTTGACCCCATTGACTAATCAGGCCCTTGACATTAGAGAAACATGTTCAGTTATAGGACCACACAAGACAGGGCTTTTCTGTCTAACATGCATTATGGCCCTTTGCCTATGCCACTCCAGGTCCCTAGCACTCCTCTGATACTTTGTCAGCTTGTGACAGTGTCCAAAAATGCGACCTCAAAAAGCGAGGCATCTGGACTTTTGTTTTCTACTCAGGGATGTAAAGGGTTGGACAGAGTATCACTCCCACCCTTTAAACAGTAATATAACCAGGCAAACTGCAACCTCATTACTCTTCTTGAACTCAACAGAGAACTGAGGTTTCGGAGCAACTGACTAGTGTGAAACCTAGGCATAGTTGGGTGATGTGAGATGCAGATACTTGTTTTGCCTGGAGTAGATACAGTCAGATGCTGGTAGAAGAATTTAGCTGGAACAGTTAGTGAATTGGTGGAGGCTGAATGTGGGCTGGCAGGAGAGGGAAGAGCCACAGGGAACTGCAAGTACATGGGAGTTTCCACTCTCCTTGAGGCTTTTTCTCGATGTACTCTACCAGGTGCTCACAAAAAAGACTGGTGAGATTCGGAGTGTCCCTCATGGTGCAGTCCTCAGGGATCGGAAGAGCTGCCCCTACAGGAGGGACATGAAACTCCACCAGGACCCTTCTCCCTAATTTCTCTTCCAGACCAAAAGCCTTAATATGGAGAGGGGAGAAAGAGGAGGTTAACAAACACTATTGCCTTGGTGAAAACCCATTGTAGCTGGGAGTGGGAACAGAAAAAGCCCTCCATTTCTGGGAAGGCAAAGGCATATATTCCGGGCCATGACATACAACTAGGAAGGGCCTGAGCCCTGAGAAGGCCACATCCCCAAGCCCAGAAACTTGGTGCCTGCCTAAGACTGAGGCTTAACAGACTGCTTCCTTCAACCATCAAGCCAACAAGTGCTCAGTAACATGAAACGTTGGAAATACCCTGAACACCTGGGAGAATTTCAAGAGCATGAGATAGGCCCACTCTGGGGAACAGTGCAAAGAAAAGACCTAGAGAGGAGTGGAGCAAAGATTTGAGAAAAATTCTCTAGTATACCAGCTCTCCTTCTAAATCCAAGGTAGTACTAGAGGAATTTGAATCTTATGGTGCACTGAGGGTAACCATAGCAATAACAAACAGAAAGCCCGGCACAATTCCTGACCAGATTAACTCAACCTCTTGCACTAAAGGCTTAGCAGAAGGAAAATCATGTCCATTTCGAGTCATTAAAAAAACACTTACCATAGTCCTTATTCTCTTCAATAAGTTTCACTTTCAACACCACCACCACAAAATTATATATATATATATAAAATTTGAATTTTTTTTTAAAAGTAAAAGGTAAACAAGAACAACACAGTGCCAAGAGACAAAGCAATCATCAGGACCATACTCAGATATGGCAGATGTTGTAAATCTCTAAAAGGCCATTTATAATAACAATGCTTAATATGTTGAAGGCTGTAATGCTGTGACTGGCAAACTTTTTCTCTAAAAGGCCAGATAGTAAATACTTAAGGCTTTGTGGGCCACATATGATCTCTGTTATATATTCTTCTTTTTGAATGAAAGTTGTTTAAACATTTTACAAATGTAAAAACCATTCTAACTGCATAGGCTGTTCAAAAAACAGGCCAGGTCCCTGGTACCTACCAGGTGCCCGTAGACGTCGGCAGGCTGGAGGTAGAAGGGGGAGTTGAGCAGCTCCTCCAGCCTGTGTGGAACGTCGTTCTCCCAGTAGTACTCCATCGCCT
>NW_007739628.1:0-1592 GCF_000696425.1 Galeopterus variegatus | reverse complement strand
TGGGCCATGACATACAACTAGGAAGGGAGGAGTTGAGCAGCTCCTCCAGCCTGTGTGGAACGTCGTTCTCCCAGTAGTACTCCATCGCCTGCTGCTTCAGCTTCTGCAGCTCCCTAGTGGTCCCACAGCTGCGGCCACCACCTTCTTCCCCCATGAAGAGTGAGGGGACTTTAAGATGGCGACGGGTCTGGAGCGGGTGTGCCAGAAGACAGCGCGAGCCTGAGAAGTGTACGCTGTGCTGCCAGAGTACCATTTGCATTTCCAAGAGCAACAAAAAAAGAATAAATCGTTGATCAACTAATCTACAACGACAAAAAAGCAACTACAGATTTGAAGTTTCAGGGCCGACACAAAAGAAGATTCCTGAGAGCGCCCAAGCTGCGCAGCGGGACCGAGTGAGCAGCCCGAGGCAACAAAGGCCAAGAAAGACGGCAGCAATGACGCAGAAACAGAGAGGAAGGCACTGGACTGGCCCAGCTCTGTGAGCTCTGTGAGTGACCCTCAGCCCAGCCCCGCTTGTGGGGCAGATGCCCGTCAGGCTCCCGCCTACCACACCAGGCTAGGCACCAGCACTGCCTCTATTTTCTTGGGTGGGGGCGGAGCGGTGGCTCGGATCGGCCAGGCCTGCCCTCCTCACTTGGCGCGGCTCCTCACTGAGCCATGCCACTTGCGTGCCTCGGCACAGGGCCCCCCCGGGCCTGTGGACCGGCCTACAATCCCACTCCCCCCGCAGATCTCTGGTGGGGCTGGTGGTGGGGGGAGCCCCCGGCCAGTGTCGGGAGGGCAGGGTAGAGAAGCCTGCCCAGATTGTCACTCCACCACACCCTGGGCTTCGGCCCCAGGTAAACTTCCTGTTTCCAGGAGGCAGATACCTTCTCTGTGGCCATCAGTTGGGAAGAACCCCAGACTGATTTCTGGTTGGGAGAGGTGAGGCCGGAGCGCTCTCGAGCTTGCTTGAACCCGCCGGAGAGCTGACTGCCAGCGGGCGCCCCAGTCAGCCCGTGCTGGGGGGATTCAAACAGGAACTGTGTGCTGTGGGATCCTCCCCCGAGGAGCTCACACCCTGGTGTCGGAGATAACTNCCTGAAAGTCTTCCTGGGCGGGGTGGGGCAGAGCACGGGCTTGAAGTCCTGGCTGATAGACAAGGATTGAAGAAGACACGCCCCAGCCCTGTACTGAGCGCACAGAGTGGGGAGGGGTCCGGCAAAGGAGGCGGAGTCTCTGCAAAAAAATACACACCCTGTGAGCCACCTCTGCAAGGTCCAACAGCCCCACCTAGTGCACACAGAGTGGGGAAACACCCGGATAGCGAGGTGGAGACTCGGCAGAACACACATACCCTGTGGGGTTGGCAGGGTGGGATCCAGCAGCCAGGACCAGAACACATGGAACAGGGAGAACTACATGGGAAGTGGAAGATCGAAAGAGTCCACATACCCTGCGGTACCGTCCCGAGATCCAGCAGCCTAGTAGAGTCCAACCTGACCAGAGAGGAGGCTTCCTGGAGAGGCCCAAGACCTGAGGTAAACATACACACAAGACACTAGAGGCCAACTGAGCAGTCACAGAGGTACTCATACCAAATTGACAAA
>NW_007739627.1:8880-35098 GCF_000696425.1 Galeopterus variegatus | reverse complement strand
ATATTTCTAAGTAAGAACTATCTAACAAAATTAAATGTACTGTGAAAAAAAAAGAGTGTGCTAAAAGAATTAAACATAGCTCTACTGGAAAATGCTGGAGGATGTAAAATGCGTTTTTTTAAAAACAAAGGAAAATATCTGAAAACTTATTTTGCATGTACCTCTGGTTGTTATAGCATATAAACATATGGTGTGTGAATGCTTTTCCTATGTACATTTTAAACAAGGTAACATGACACTAACTGTATAGCTTCTTATAAATAAATTAAATACATATATATAAATATCTATATCTATCTATCTATCTATCTATCTATCTATCTATCTATCTATCTATCTATCTATCTATCTATCTATCTATCTATCTAGATTATATATCTGAATCATGGGATCCCAGAGATAAAAAATAAGTTTTATTTTTTACCTATTATCAGAACAATTTCTACAGAATTCCCTCCAATAGTGCTGAGAGGTGACCTTCCATATTGTCTAAAGTGTGTGTAGCAAGAAGGCATTGAGTGGAGAGGAAAGTGGCTCTGAGCCCAGATCCACTGTGTTGCAACCCAGGCTATTAAATGAAGGTCATAATGTCTACCTCCTAAGGTCACACAAGGCATTAAATGAGACAACACACACGAAGCTCCCGTTCCACTTCCTACATCAGAAAAATGGACAGAATTACACATCCTGAGATATTCTTAAGATTACATAGGTTCTAACAATGCTTGGCTCCCAATAGGAGCTTTAGTAGACAGTGTTGCTATCCTAGAATTGATCACCCCAAGAAAGAGTCCTTACATACTCCTAAACCTACCTTTATCAAAATCTCCAAGTTCCTACAGCCCATTTCAAGAGAACACTTTCTTAATGGCGTCTTTCTACATTTCCTCCCTCATCTTGATAGTACAGCACTTGCTTTGTGGCACTTGTATGGGATGCATCCTGCTTTGTAATGTATGGTGGTCTCCCCCCACTCCCCCTTACTGGACTATATGCTCTTGACACTGCACAGATTTTATCTTTTGTTTTGGGTTTGATTGTTTGTGTTTTAGATTTTTTAAATAGAGATATAATTCACATATAAAATTCACTCAAGGTTTACAATTCAGTGGCTTTAATATATTCACAGAGTTGTGCGATAATTACCACCCTCAAAAGAAATTCTGTACCTGTTAGCAGTTACTCCTCATCGCTTCCTCTCCAGACCCTGGCAACCACTAGTCTATTTTCTATATGTATTTGTCTATTCTGGACATTTCACATAAATAGAGTCAAACAATATGTGAACTTATGAGTCAGGCTTTTTTTACTCTAGCATAATGTTTTCACCCACATCGTAGCATGTATTCCATAGCAATGCTTTTTACTTAGCATAATGTTTTCACTTAGTATAACGTTTTCATCCATGTTGTTGCATGTATTCCATTGTATGGATGTAGCACATTTTCTTTGTCCATTCATCAGCTGACGGGTATTTGGGTTGTTCATGCTTTTTGGCTATTATGAATACTGCTGCTGTGAACATTTATGTACAAGTTTTTACATAGACACATTTCCATTTCTCTTGGGTCGATACTTAAGAGTGGAGCTGCCGGGTTATATGGTAACTCTATGTTTAACTTTCTGAAGAACTGCCAAACTGTTTTTCAGAGTGGCTGCCCCATTTCACAGTCCCCCTGGTGATCTACGAGGGTTCTAGTTTCTCCACGTTCTCACCAACACTTGCTATTGTCCATCTTTTTGATAATAAGCATCCTGGTTTGGTACGAAACTGTAGCTCATTTTGGTTTTGGTTTGCATTTCTCTAATGACTAATGATGTTGAGCATGTTTTAATGTATTAGTTAGGCCATTTGTGTACTTTCTCTGGAGAAAAGTTTATTCAGGTCCTTTGCCCATTTTAATTTGGGTTGTCTTTTTTTGTTGTGTTGTAATAGTTCTTTATATATTCTAGACACGAGGCTCTTATCAAATACATTATTTGGAAATCTTTTCTAACATTGTGGGTTGTCTTTTCACATTCTAGATTGTGTCCTTTGAAACACAAAAAGTGAAATGTTAATTTTGATGAAGCCCAATTTATCTTTTTTTTCTTCTGTTGCTTGTGCTTTAGGTGTTAAATCTAAGAAATCACTGCCTAATTTGAGGTCACAAAGATTTCCACCTACGTGTTCTTCTCAGAGTGTTATTGTCTAGTCTTTTACATCTAGGCCTCTGGTGCATTTTGAGTTCTCTTATTTATAGTATGAAATAGCATTCATTTGCTTCTGTATGTCTATTTTATAAAGTGCTAGCAGATTGAAGTTTCTGATTTTTATTAGTTGAATGCATATATATACAGGCATAAGAACATAAAGAAGTATAGAGTCCACATTTAGTAAATCTGTGATATGCTTAAATGGCTTAACTAATTTAGGTTTTTGAGCATTTAGAACAGAAAATACATGATCCAAAATTTGTTGATGGATAACTGCATCCCCTTGCCATAAACCCATCCATATTTGAACTAACAGCAGCTACATAATTAAATAGTACTTGACGAAAGATGTCGCCTTATTTAACGCAGTCCTCGCGAATGCTGTTGAAGGGCATGACATTATTCCCATTGTCCAGAAGTGGAAGTGAAGGGCTAAGAACTCGAACTATTTCCCTAATACCTTAAAAGTCAGAATACATACCTCAGCATTTCAAGAAACAATGACAGGAACGAGAGACTAATCTTCTACTCAGTCTTCTTGTCTCCTTTTCAAATCCCTAAGTCTTTAAGCTGAGAATGACCACTGGCAGCCTTGTGCTGTTAATCCGCGAAAACATGCTCAGCACAGTGTTGTGACTCAAAGGCAGTGAGATTTCTCCTGCTGCACAGACATGGCAGGAAAAAGAAACTATAAACACCACTAATACGAAACCCCAGTGATGTTCAGGATGAACCTCCCACTCAATGGCTACCCGTCATGTCATGGCCCATGTGGCAGCGTCCCCTGGAGGTGGGCACTGAGCAGTCAGCACATGCCGGCCCAGGCCAGGAACACACGAGGAACACAGACACTTCCTGAATGGCGTGTACTGAAAAGAGTCTTCACAGGAGGAAGGACAGGTACATATGTAGTTAGAAGGAAAGATGTCAAGGACTATTGTTCAGAAGGCGTTTTCATTCCACTTGCTTGTGACATTGGCCATTGCGTGTCTAGAAGGGATCCTGAAAGAATTTCAGTTAATATGTCTTTATGCTTTTGGAATGCCATCTCTGCTGTTTCATGTCAACACTTCTGATTTAATTGTTTATTCTTTTCCAAGGAACAAGAAAAAAAGTTCTTTCAGTTTATCTGTGAATGAGAAGAATGCACTTGCGATTCTATGCTAGTGAGACTCTGCCTCCAAATAGGATGGTCAAAGGGCACCCCAACTCTAGCTTCCTCAAGAAGCAGATAGGATGATGAACTAAAAGTGAAATCATTGGAGAACAGCAGCATGCTCTTTTCAACCTGCATTCCTGGAGTGTGTGACAGAGAATCACAGGGACACTGGGGGTCACCCACTGAGATTACATCCCCTCACGTGCTCCCTGCATGTGTCATGGAGCTCTGCTAAGGCAGCACCTTCCACTCTGAGCATCCACGGTCCTTCCTGCAAGTCTCTCACTCTGGTCCCAGGGGAGGAGAGAAAGTGGCAGAGGAATAGGGGGACAGCAATGACAACTTAGAGTCCCAAGATCTGGCCCTGATTAATTATGCATGGACTTATGAGCTTAACTCTTTTTCTCAGTGCCTGATACCAAAAAGGTCTTCAATTTTTTTTGGGGGGGGGTGAATGAGTGAGGGGAACTCAAGCACGTGACTTTAATTCTGGGTAAATTATCAGATTGACCTAGACTTCTTCCAGAGCCAGGCATGCACATTAGATGTGGACGGCCATCTCCCACTTCTACCGCAGGACTGAGATGGGCACGTCCTCTGTACCGACCACCAGCCTTCATCATAAAGATCAGCCATGCCCTCCTTGAACAATATTGAGCACAAAAGGGAAATACAGTAACTTCTTAAAAGCACTGTTCTCTAGGAAAGGTTATAACACTTAGATGCAAATAATTTTTTAAAAGAGAGAGAAGAGATTTTTATTCATATTTTCAACCAGGAAAGGTTTTTGCTATTTTCTCCCTTTTCCCAAAGATCATCCAACTAACTAAGCAAATGCAAAGGCAAGGAGGGTAGTTCAAAATGGAACACAAATCAATAATAATAACAACAATAATGAGAAGAGGAAGCAGAGAAAAACACGAGTGTCAGAGGACCGTGCCCGGCTCGTTCCCGGGGCAGGAAGCGTGTTTCTGGCTCAGTGGCAGACGAGCATCACAACACCTCGTGGTGTGGCCGTCACTCAGCCGACTGCATTCACCCAGGCACCACTGCACGTTTTCATCTCACGTGTGCCCCCGATTTTCCCAGCGGGGTGTAGCTATTTAGACATCCATTTTCATATTCCTCCAGGAAACTCCTGTGGCAAAAATTGTATTCTGCAGATCTGAGAGAAAGACTTTGAAGACCAATACGTTCCGTTTCCTACGCCCACACACTCCTTCATCCCAGACGGCTCAGGAGATGGAGAGTGTTTAGTGCTCAGGGTCCTCAGAGCACACTGCCACAGCCCTATAATCCCAACCCAATGGCCCCAGGAAATGTGGTGGCCACTGCCACCACCACGCCCATCGCCATCATCACCTCCATCATCAGTTCTTCCTTCCTTGTCCACCTCCTCCCCTCTCCTCCATTTCCTCTTTTTCTTCTCCTTTTCCTTATCTTCTTCTTCCTCCTCCTCTCCTTCATCACTACCATCACCTCCATCATCATCATCACCTCCATCAGTTCCTTCTTCCTACTCTCTACTCTTTCTTCTACTTCCTCCACATCTTCCTCTACTTCCTCTTTTTCTTCCTCTTCCTCCTCTTCTGCTTCATCATCATCACATCTTTCTTGTTCCTTCTCTTCCTCCTTCTTTTCTTCTCCTTCTTCTCCTCCTCCTCCTATCATCGTCACCATCGCCATCCTCATCACCACCATCGCCATCCTGATCACCACCATCATCATCCTCATCACCACCATCACCATCCTCATCGTCACTGCCATCACCATTCTCATCCTCACCATCACCATCCTCATCACCACCATCACCATCCTCATCACCACCATCGCCATCCTCATCGTCACTGCCATCACCATTCTCATCACCACCATCACCATCCTCACATCACCACCATCACCATCCTCATCATCACCATCACCATCCTCATCGTCACTGCCATCACCATTCTCATCACCACCATCGCCATCCTCACATCACCACCATCACCATCCTCATCATCACCATCACCATCATCATCACCACCATCACCATCCTCATCACCATCATCACCATTGTCATCACCACCATCACCATCCTCATCACCACCATCACCATCCTCATCACCATCATCACCATCGTCATCACCACCATCACCATCGTCATCACCACCATCACCATCCTCATCACCACCATCACCATCCTCATCACCACCATCACCATCACCATCATCACCATCATCATCACCACCATCACCATCCTCATCACCACCATCACCATCCTCATCACCACCATCACCATCATCATCACCACCATCACCATCCTCATCACCACCATCACCATCGTCATCACCACCATCACCATCCTCATCACCACCATCACCATCCTCATCACCACAATCACCATCCTCATCACCACCATCACCATCCTCATCATCACCATCGCCATCGTCATCACCACCATCACCATCCTCATCACCACAATCACCATCCTCATCACCACCATCACCATCCTCATCACCACCATCACCATCCTCATCGTCACCATCACCATCCTCATCGTCACTGCCATCACCATTCTCATCACCACCATCACCATCCTCATCATCACCATCACCATCCTCATCGTCACGCCATCCTCATCCTCACCATCACCATCCTCATCACCAGCATCACCATCCTCATCACCACCATCACCATCCTCATCATCACCACCCTCATCGTCACCACCATCACCTAATTTCTTCTTTGACCCACCCCTTCCTCCTCTTCCTCTCACTCTTCTCCCCTCCCCTTTCTTCTTCCTCTTCTTCTTCTTGTACTACACACAATACTTACCAGTTACTATGTACTGACCACCGATGACTACTCTAGAAACTTGTACATACTATATCTCACTGCCTCCTCTTATCAGCCCTATAGGGTCAGTAATACCTCCATTTTAGGATGAGAAAACTTGGGTTTAGAATGTTTGAGTGAGTTGTTCAAGGCCATTTTGCTAGTAAAAGGCATGTTTTTCTGACTCCAGAACCAATACTTTTTAACTACACCACAAATGCCCTTGCAAGAAAGATAAGAACACAAATGTATACATGTAGTAAATGGACAACAGCTCTTGAGTAACTTATAACTAAGGATGAGAACCCATTGCTTTTAATGATAAGGTGAGAGGTCACTGAATCCAACCACCTCATTTAAGACATGAGGAAATAGCAGCACAAAAGAGACGCGAACCAGACACTTCAGTCACATCCCTATAGGGGCCTGGGCTTGTTCCAGAGTTGTTGGAGGTGGAGAAGCTGCTGGGGCTGCTGATATTCAAGGGCTCCACGGTCATCTGGTGACTGAACAAGTTGAACTAAGCCCAGTCTCCCCTTCTTGGGTGTTCTTTTGGTAGGGAATGCTTCCAGAACAGAGTTGCATGGTATTGGGTGGCAAATAGGAAAGTGTCCTCATCACAGGTGTCTGTAAAGACGAGGGAGAGAAAGAGCCCCAACTACTGCCTGCTGTTTACTTCTTCCCACCATTTCCTCCTCTGGCTCTTTCCTCCATTTCTCTCATCTCTCCTCTTGCTCCTTCACTTCCACCCTTTATTCCCAGAACCATAGAGCACCTCAAATCTCAGAGTTGATTCATTGTTTCCATGCTAGCATTGAGTTAGCATCTCCAAAATAAATCCATCCAACAAAAATAATAATGTCCAAAAACATTCACTGGATACATCATTTAATGCTCAGAATAAACCCACAAGGAGGGGTGCTAGTGGCCCCATTTATCCACAGGGACACTGAGGCAGGGAGGGTTAGGGTGTGCTTGGATTCAGTGTCCAGGAGCAAAGGAGTGGAGCACCAGATTACCAGATAGGAGACATGCTGCACTGTCCAGCTACATTTAGGGTTTAATTCCATTAATGGTGGTTTCTCTCCTTAGAGGCTACTAATCTAGAGTCCAAAGATAACCAGGAGTTTGTGTGAGTTGTACAACTGCATGCATAATCTTGCTGTCCAGCTACATTTAGGGTTTATTTCCATTAATGGTGGTTTCTCTCCTTAGAGGCTATTAATCTAGAGTCCAAAGATAACCAGGAGTTTGTGTGAGTTGTACAACTGCATGCATAATCTTTCATTTGTGCATTTTCACCAGACGCTCAAGTGGTTTGGGGACAGTGCCACAGATGCGTGGGGTTCTCTGATTGGCCAGTCTAGACGCATCAACTTACTCCCAGCTTCCTTTCTTTCCAGGAGGACCCAAGTGAGAAACTGATCTTTTATGTGTCTTGTTGGATTATCAGTAATACCTGGTTTTCTTTTTCTCATTTTTCCAGTTTATTTTTTTCTGTGCAATTCTTTGTTTTCACCACTTAAGTATTCCAAATCTTACAATAAATAGTGCTTTCTTCTCCAGATCACGTTGCCCCACCACGGCAAGTGTGAATAATTTAATTTATTTTATAAGTATTTACTGTGTACTTGTTATGTTTGAGGCTCTCCTCGTAATTCCTAGGATCAAATTGGAGGGAAAAAAAATACAAAAGCCAGCTTTAGAGGAGCCCGATGCCTTCTGTGTTTCCACCTGCACCCCAGCTCTATCTTACTTTGCTTCTCTTAGATTCCTTTTGACGGATTTTTCTTATTTATTTGAAACTTGTTTTACTGTACCATAATAAATCTTTCCAGAACAAGGCAGGACACAAATAAACATGGCGATAAAATACATAAATCACACTCAGGGTTCCCTGAGCATTCCACGTGTCCTTTACAAATAACAACTCTTCTTCCTGGACTGCTCTTGGCTTTTTCTCCATCTGTAAAACTCCTACTTATCCATCTAGACTATTCCAAATGTTCTCTGCTCAGTGAAACTATCCCCTCTCTCCCAAAGACCAGCCCTCCTCCTGTGGATTCTTATAGCACGTGGTATATCTCTCTGTTATATCACATCTTACATTGAGTTACAGTTATTAATTTTCCCGTCTATTCCTCCAGATGAAGCACAATGTCTCATTGAGTCTTGGACCTCCAGAACATAGCGTAACCCCTGGCTCATAGAAGACACTCATGCACACTGTTGATTATATAATAGCAGACTCTTAGAGCGCAAATGCAATTCAAAACTTAACTCAATTTTCTAAACTCATTATCCAAAAGTGGCCTGCTAAAGGTTGTTTCCTCAGCAGAGCCCTCATTTAGAAAGCCAACCCAAAGAGTCCAGCTTTCTGGACACTAGCCTGGTTTAGTAGCCTCTAAACCTCCTGAAGTTTCAGGTAAAGACTGGAATAGAAGGGCCTGCTTCAAATACTTTCCATGCCTAAGAAATCCAGAAATTCTCTGGGCAGCAACTCAGTGGCTGAGTCTCAGATGAGGAGCTCCCTTCTGCAGATAAAAACTAAAGTTACTAAATTAACTGTTCCCTCAGATTTGCCCTAGATTTATAGACAATTCAGCACTGGCTAAAATTTACCTAGACACATACAGGATTTCTGCATTTTCAAAGGCTTATTGAAGCCCCTAAGAGGTCTGGGTCCTGGGACTTTATCTGATAGGGGAGACGGAAGAATCAGAGAGAAAAAGAGGGAAGATAGGGCGGGGTAGTTCATGAGGCAATTTAGTTCCCTTTTTCTTTACACCTGTCAACACAGTTATCATTTTATATTACTGCTCCTGCATAGTAAGAGAAAGAACTGTAATGTGGAACTACAAAAGGCATGTGGCAAGGTTGCTGTGGAAACCCTTCTCTTGAAGTGCCAAGAATCTCAGATTGAACGCTACATGGGTTACGCTATTGGATCTGACATACGGTGTGCATGCAGCATGCTCTTCTTTGTACTGGGGAATAAGGACAGGATGGGGAAATGCCTGCCTCATATACATCACATCTGCACAGTTTCTTCTTGGAAGCTGCTTTATGAATTCGCTATTGGATCTGACATACGGTGTGCATGCAGCATGCTCTTCTTTGTACTGGGGAATAAGGACAGGATGGGAAAATGCCTGCCTCATATACATCACATCTGCACAGTTTCTTCTTGGAAGCTGCTTTATGAATTGTACTGGTGGCTTTAAAAAAAGATTTAGTAGAATAATAAAGTAAAAATGAGAAATTCGCAGCATGCCTCCATAGCATGTATTTAGAGAAAATTCACTTAACCCCTTGAAGGACCTACGGTTTGGATGCAGAATTGTTGTTGATGTGTCTTTGAATAGGGGGCAAGTAGATGAAGGGTAAACACCAGGAAAGCCTGTCTAAATGCTGGGTCCTGCAAAAATCTCAGAGCTGCTTTGGGCAGCTTGCTCTTTTAGTTTAAACATCTCAGGTCTGCAGCTAGAAAGCTGTCAATTTTTGCCATGCTCAAACTTTTCCTTTGCTTTTAAGGTAGCCAGTCAGAACTTCCAGAATAGCACCGAGGAGTTCTCCGACCACCGACATCACCTGCCCATTCATCACCCTGCACCACCCTCCCCTACTGAGGCACAGCTACGCAGGCCCCTGGTGGGGAAGGCATCTCCTAGTCACATACAGGTCTTCTAGTGCAAGGAAAGCACTCCCTCTGTCCAGGACCTTCCAGTAGGCAGAGTGTGTTGGCCTTTGCAGAGTTCTCTCCCATCTGCAACTTCAACAGCTCAAAGAGCCGAGCTTCAGAGAGTGCCTAGAATTTTAATTTCTGTTCTGCCTATATTTCTGGAGAGGTCTGGGTGGGGGTCTACCATTGATTTAGTCCTCCCTACTCTGAAAGTCCCCCACTTAAAATTGAATGCTTTAGGTGCTATTACATTGAATTTGAGCCAAATCTCACATACATAAGCTCAGACCTGCCTGGAGTACCTGAGGTGTTAAAACTTAAGTGAATGACCCACACCTTTCTGATTCCATAGTCCCTACCTCTTCCAAGTCCAGCTAGTCCAGCCAGTCCAGCCATGTTATGGGATGTTACCCAAGCTTTGTTTTTCTAGAGCAACCAAGAAAAATCTGAACGTGTGTGTATTTGTGCACAAATATGAATGAACATGCTTACACGTTTATGTATGAGAACAGATATGTGATTTCATATCTGTGTATTGATATGAAATTATGTTGATTCCAGTACACCCTGTGGAAGATTTTCTCACTTCTGAAATTAAATAATTATTGATCTCTTTATCAGTTTTTACAATCGTTTCATATCTGTCTATTGATATGAAATTATGTTGATTCCAGTACACCCCATGGAAGATTTTCTCACTTCTGAAATTAAATAATTATTGATCTCTTTATCAGTTTTTACAATCACTTATTAATTTTCTGTTGGGAAGCTTCCCCATTCTGTCTACAGCTGTTCTTCCACATGTCCTCGGGCATCTCCAGGGCTCGCCTCCTTTTCTTTGTCCTCATTCAAAATTGCCACATCCCTGCCCTTCACCTGATCCCATCTCTGTCCCCTTTCTTTTTCTTAGCTGAGGCAGTGCTTTTGCTCCACCCTCCCCGACTCGATGCCTTTTTTTGGATCAGTTGTTCCAATCACACAACCAGACCGAACACAGCGGATGCTCCTCGCAGGGAGAGTTAGCATCCTGCAGGTTTTCACCACTCCAAAGTCCTCTAATAATAACAACATCGAATCAACCTGCCAGAGGGTCTTTTGCACCTGAGCTAAGCAGCTCTGAAAGGTGGAGAGAGGGCTGCAGCTTGCAGCTGAGCCAAGCTTTTCAACAGGCCATGCTAGACACTGAAGCAGATCGCATTGCCTGGACCCCAGGTCTAGAGATTAGTCAAGCCGCGGCCATCCCTATTCCAGGGTTCTTCCATTGCACAATCTGCATTTTAAATAGATGCCTCTGTCTTGTGAAATTAGATCAATTATTTTTTCGAACACAAATGTGATTCTGTTACCCATCCCGTCTCACACTGGGTCCGTTAGAAACGCCTCAAAGCAGCTGCAAGGGCAGCTTCCTAGTTTATGGGGAGCGAAGCTTGATCCAGGATGGGGACTTCCTGCTGTAATTCACTGAAACAGTTTGATTTTCAAACCCTGTGGATGCTTTACCTCTTCAAAATCCTCTTCAACAAGCAGAGGAAGTCGGCTTCCCGTGGCTCTCAGGACCGGCGCTGCGCCCACGCTGGCCAACAAGGCCTGTTAGGCTGGTCGACCCTCTCTGGGGACAGGGTCCTCCTGCTGGCTGCAGGGTTGTTCTCTTAGGGACGCTGCTCCTGCACCTCCTCACCTAGATCTGGCCTCTTTGTCGTCCCCTCTCACAATTTCTGCTCTCATGGAAGCATTTCCCTCAGTCTGAATGCTCATTCCCTAGAGGGATTATTATTAGATGAAGCCTGCGGCTCCCTGTGGACAGCAGTCTGGGGCAGGGTATGGCTTCCTCCCTCACCGCTGTCCCTGGCACCTGCAGCACGCGCTGGGCATGTGTTTGCCGAAGGGATGCGGCGTGCCCATCAGGTGCCTGGAGTGCAGGAGGAGCCCTGGACGGTCCCCGCTGCACAGGACTTGTACCGATGCTGCTCGTACTGGCACTGTTGCCGCTGACACCCACCACCACCGCGAGTGCCACGGCCTCACGGAGTCTTGGCCGGGGAACTGTTCTATTCTCAATGTGAGTGGACATTCTATTATTCTTATAAAAGCAGCTGTTTGTGGAAGACATGTGGGGAAGTACAAACACCTTTAGATTTTTTTAATTAAGTTTCCACTACCAAGTTATGAAGAGCAATAAAATAACAAACCAATCAAACAAAACAATGAATAAATAGAATCTCATTCTGGAAAACTCTGTGCTTGCAAATGTAACTCTTGGGCACCAAATGCCATGGAGAATCCAGATGATTTCTGCCACGTGGCCTTGTTATGTTTTAAAAATACACTTGCCAACTGTGTGGAAATAAACTGATTACTCAGCTTCTCCAAGTGCTGTGACTGGCACCCACATCCCCGATGCCTTTCGAAGTTCACAAGTGTGTCCTCCAGAACTGGGTGCCCTTAACACACTGCAGGTGTCCCCATTTCTGTGTGACTAAGGAGGCAAATGGTCCCTTATGCCCTGATCTCGGCATTGGTTTCTGCTACCAACATTTGTAGATCCTCAGCAAACCACAATCTATACAGGAGAGATAGATGATCTCTAAGTTCCTTTCTAGCTCCAAAATTCCTAATCTTCCTACTTTCTTGATGTGTCAGATAGAATGTCCTTAGATTACTAAGTAATATCAGGAACACTCAAGTTCACATCTTTGAAACAAAGAAGCTACCCCCACCCCCAATTCTTTTCAGTGATCTGCTGACAAGGATTTTTTTTAATTAAAAAATTTTTATTTTTAGTTGACAAACAATAATTGTGTATATTTATAGGTACGATGTGATGTTTTGATCAATGCATATATTATAGAAACATTCAAGCTAATTAATATATTATAGAAACATTCAAGCTAATTAACATCAACTTATTGTTAATGTTCTCATCACAAAAAAAGGATAAGTTGGTGAGGGATACTCTATTATATTTTAACATCTTTAACAAATACGTTTGAGACACTTGAGTGGGTAGGATGTTAATAAGCTACAGATGCTACTGTACAGCTGGAGAAGTGATTACAGAATTTCTCCACTATCCTCCTTCAAATTTAGCATATAAGTGTATTCTGACTTCCCAAGAGATATTCTCCAGGGTTCATAAAAAACTGACCATGAGAAAGCCATCTCCCAAACACAACAAAGAAACACACAGACAAACCTTGAGAACATTTGAAAGAATGAGGCGTCCATGACATTGCCTGTCAATTGTAGATGTTAAGAAGGTGCCACGAGCTGGAAACGGCAGGATATGTCCATCTTTGCTCATTGCTACAACCTACTAAAGTATCGGAATAACTCAGTCTGCAGCAAAGGGACACAAAAGACGAACAGGCTCGCTCATTTCCACCTGACCCCATAGACTCAAGCAGGGAAATGAAAATCATTTCTGTCCTCATGTCTGGTAAAAAGCTCCTTCAGTGTCATCAGATTGATAAAGACCACTTTGCTCCAAGAAACTGCGTGCTCTTTTGACACTCTTATCTGAGGAACTTGAAGGTGGCATGTATGCATGTGCACTCCAACTCTCCCGAAGAGCCCCTCTGAAGGGCTGGCAGTCTGGCAACCAGGAAACTGGTAAGACCCTGATGGCTCCTGAGGAACTTGAAGGTGGCATGTATGCATGTGCACTCCAACTCTCCTGAAGAGCCCCTCTGAAGGGCTGGCAGTCTGGCAACCAGGAAACTGGTAAGACCCTGATGGCTGAAAACTCCACAAGGTTCAGCTTGAACCCTGTCCAGGGGTCAGTTGTCTGCAATGATCAAAGCTGTGCTGGGCATCAGACCCCACACCTCTTTCTCCCCAAGTATGTCTGATACAGGACGGCTGCAACCACGAGAGTATACGGGGGCAGACAGGACTCACTTCCTCAGAGAAATACAAAATCCTAGAGAGCTGACGCAAGCAGCTGGAAATCACCAACCACCAACCTTTCACCACAGACATCCTGGCTCCAGCAGTGCCCCAAAGGGTGCAAACACCTGGAAGAACAGGCCAGGCACTGCCAGGGGGCTCACACTCCTGACGGGAAGGGCACATGAGCTCAGGATTCAACTCATAAAAAATTGTGACTAACGAAGCACTGAGCTGGGTGGCCCAGATAATCCATCTGTTGGAATGCTAGGTACTGACTACCTCCCCAGCACCTCGGTCCCAGCCCCTCGTCGGCAGAACTCCTGACACAGCCTCCTACACAGCTGCTGCTACACTTGCACTCGCCCCCACCCCTGCTCCCAGACAGATCTCTTAAAATCAGCTGTTCCTCTGCTCCAAATCATCCCGTGGTGTCCCATCTCACCTGGAGCAGATTTCCAGGTCCTCACAAGACCTCCCCTACCCTGCTCTTACCTCTGCTGTAACCCACAACCAGCTCACCCTGCCCCTCCCTCAGCTGCAGGCACCTCTCCAATGAAGGTGCCAGCCCTGCTCCTGCCTGGGGGGCTTCACAGTGGCCCACCCTCTGCCTACAGCATGGACCCCAGATGTCCATGTGTCCTTCCCCACTTCTGTGAGGTCTGTGTGCAAGCTTCCTGCTCCCGGCAAGGCCTTCCCTGCCCACCCTACTTAAAATTGCCTCTACATTTTATTTTCATCAATTCACTATATTTCATATGTATCTACATTCTATCTACCTACCTACCTACCTACCTACCTATCTATTCTGTCTACTTATTCTATCTATGTATCATCTATCAATCATTTATCTACTGTCTATCTAACATCTATGTATCAATCATCTATCTACCTTTGTTCCCTCTAGGATGTAAGCTTCTTGGTGTCAGAAGTGTCTGCCACTTTCTCCACTGTGGAGACCCCACTGTGTACAGGGACCACTGCCTGGCACACATACATAGTTGATGAACACCCACTGAATGGATGAATAACTCCTCTCCCCTGTTTAGTGCTCAATGCTTTAGAAAACCATCTCCTTTAGTGTTCACGTCACTGCAGTGAGGAAGAGCCTACTCTCCCCACATTATGGAGGAGGAAGCCAAGACTTGTGAAGGTTAAACACCTCCCACGATCCCACAGCACGATTAAGGACTGGAAGTAGTTGTGTCCAGGCCGCCTGACTCTGAAGTGCATGCTCAGCATTATCACTCTATGTCGGAGGTATGTAGAAAATTGGATGATGGGATGGGAAAGCATTAGGGACTGAGAGATCACAGTTTATGCTCCAGGGAGTATTTGAGTGGGGCCATCCAAAGGGCTAGACTTCGGGTAAATGAAGAGGTGCATGCAGACATCAGAGGGCTCCCAAATGGTGTAAAACCTCCACTTCCTCTTCCCGGTGGCTCAGCGGGAAGACAGGGAAAGACCCACCACCTGACTCCCCTCTTCCCTGTGTCGTCAGGTGCACGATCCCCATGCCCCTCACTGCCCATCAACAGGTGCCACACAACGGGCTGTAGTGATGTGGGATTTATCTTCCCTCTGGTCATGGCACCTCTGTAACACACAGGGAGGTGACCCACAAAGATTCCTGAATATTCTCTGACTTGTTTTCTTATGTCCACTCCTACACAGGGGTCTGGTCTGGTTATTAGGGACAGAAGCCCCAACCTTTTATGAGCTGTGGGTCTGCATCACAGGAGGGATGTGACGTGACCTTCTTGAGACTGTCTTTCTTAGACAACATGTGAGGTTACAGAGCAGCCTTCATCATCACGCTCAACACCATTTAAAAGGAAAGTGGGCACTGCTGCTTGGGGACCAGACACTTTTGGAAGGAAGTGTGCTTGCTGCTGCAGGCTGTCTCGGGAAATATCCATGAGGCGCTCTAATTCCAAATGCACCCAGGGACTTTTCCACAATGAGTGTCCACTGCATGCAGCATGGAGCTGATGTGTTGTATTTCATTCCAGCCGCACTGATTTTATGCTTGGCTATTAACAGTCAAGGATGGCAGAGAGCTGCCCGGGGCCACGAATAGTTCTGCATTGCTTAGGGTGTGAGGGGGGGATGCATGGTAGTGCCAGTGGCAGGTGGATCTGAACACTCCCTGAGACTGCAGACTGCAAGGCCAAAGGCAGGTCAGGTGGACCTGGGGGCCCTGGAGCAGATGACCATGCTGCTCAGAGTGTGCGTGACGGCCAGACAGAGGAATGCTATGTGTGAATGCATGCATGTGTCCATATGGTGTGCACACACTGACACACACACATGTACACACGCTGCTCACACACTCAGATACATTCACACACACACACATGTACACAGACACACTGTGACACACAAGTGCACTTGTATACCCACATGCACAGATACACACACAGATACACTCATACACATATACAATTACATACATTAACCCACATACATAAAAATACACGTGACACACAAGTGCACTTGTATACCCACATGCACAGATACACAGATACACTCATACACATATACAATTACATACATTAACCCACATACATAAAAATACACTCACATGCTGACACACATACCCATATATACAGGTCCACATGTGTATGCATTCACACATACAAACACATATGCACACACATGTACATACATGATTATACATTCACCCACTCACATGTATACAAATGTTCTCTCATACACACACACACACACAAACACTCACATGTACAGACAAATCCACTCTCACACACACTCTCACATCCCTGATTTTACACCAAGATGCTGCTTGGCTGGGGCACGGGAAGGCAGCTGTGGGTGGGGGCGGGCTAGTTTAAGCATGGTGGAGACCCTCACATCAGTCTGTACTTCCCCAACTGGTGCACCAGCAAAAGAAGGAAGGTGCCTTCCCCCATTCCCCCACCCCAGCAGAGTCCAGAAGTGCTGGTCTAGCGGGAGGGGCACAGGACTGAGGACAGTGGCTGGGTGACCACTCTCCCCTCAGCACCACCTGGCCTCAATTCCCTTGATGATAAATGTGTTTACACATATCTGAGAAACTAATGGGAGAAGAAACACAGGGTGCCAAGAGTTGAACAAAACACATTCTAAATGCCAAAAGGACGCTTTTATAAATGAAATCATCTTTAATAGCTTTGAGAAGTTTTTATCATACTTGTCATATACCCAAGATATTGTTGAAAAAAAAAACGAGATTAACACAAAAGAAATATCTGGAAAACAATATAGGACAAATTATATTATCAAATACTAAGGTGGTTTAGCAGCAAAGATGAACAAAACACATTCTAAATGCCAAAAGGACGCTTTTATAAATGAAATCATCTTTAATAGCTTTGAGAAGTTTTTATCATACTTGTCATTACCCAAGATATTGTTGAAAAAAAAAAAACAAGATTAACACAAAAGAAACATCTGGAAAACAATATAGGACAAATTATATTATCAAATACTAAGGTGGTTTAGCAGCAAAGACTCTAAATGCAAAAAGAATTCATGAAAAATGTCAAGATCACTGACACTCCATGTCATCAGTGGAAGCTTCACAGGCAGGAGGAATTTGAAGTTTATTAATAACACCCTTGCAAATGTGGACAGGTTCTCAGGTGCATAGAGGAGGGGTGGGCACATTTGGGGCAGCAGGTGTGCAGGAAGCACACAGAGCTGGGAAAGAGTGGGGTGTGTGAAGAGAGAGTGGGATCAGCTCACCTGAAGCCAGTGTACCCTTGGAAATTGTGACTTCTAAGATTCTGTGGGAATCAAGGTCCTATTTATGGCACATAGATATCACTGTGATTAGCACATCAATGTCACATTGCTGCATTTTTACCTGTTGACTATGACCTGAGCATCCATTTCCCCCAGCATGCCATGATGGTCAAGTGGCTAAGCCAGCCATGAGCAGACCAGCTACTCCAACATTCCACAGTCTCTTTGCACTCCTGGGAAACAGGGCTCATGCCTGGATTTCTGAATCTTCAGGTTTCAGCACCATGGCCAGCACATGTGCAGACCATCAGAAACCAAGTGGGAATTTGGAGTAGATGGCAGGATAAGTGAATTTGGATTTCTAGGGAGGTATCCTGCTTGTTATATATTTAGCCAAGTCATCACAAACACACTACACAGAACTTTCCTTTAGCAAGTTACCCCATACCTGCCTCTAGCTCTCTTTGGGGTTGAGAGGCACCCTCTGAGCATCACCTGCAACATAACCTACTCAAAGTGTTCATGTTGCAGAGAGTCAGACACTTTACTCTTTATTTCATTCAATTTCATGAAAGCTCCTTGCACTGCAGTGAAAAGGCAAATCCTCAAAGTGTTCATGCAAGTACCTGTCTTCTCCATTTCTCAGACACAATTTGAGAGCATAAGTCTCCAAATATGTAAGTATCATCCACACACTTCTATCACGTCTTCTATTATTACAGGAAGTTTAGTTCATTTTGTTGTTGTTGTTTTGCCTTTACTAATAATTTTTTAGAAGAAGGAATAATAATGATCACTAAATTTAGTAAGGATATATTAACAATTAATTGAAAAAAGGCTATTATACAGAAACAATCTCACCCTTGCTCATTAAAACTTCAGGGCTCTGCTTTGTCTCCAAAGCCTCTCAAAGACACACTTCCTAGCTAACAATCCCTGTTCTCTTGTATAATCTATGAAAGATTATACCAGAGCTAATGAAAAGGTAGACAGTAGATTTATTTACACATGTGTAATTTTGAGGACACAATTTGCATAAATGTAAAATGTATATCTCTAAAAAAGCTATAAAGAATGACTGTGTATTGAATGCACCTCTAGTACCAGGACTGAACATCACCTGCAGGGCTCAGTGAAGAATGGAAATGCAGGTCCACTTGTTCAAAATTTATTAAGAATTTCGAGACAGCAATAGAAGAACATCAAACCAAGCACATGGTCCTCTGTGACAGGTCCCAGGCCAGTACGGCCAGTCCTATCCACCAATGATGGCTGATTATCTCTGGCCAGTGTCCATGGGTGTCAGGAAGATGCTGCCACAGGGGCAAAGCAGCTCTGAGCATCACAGCAAAGATGTGAGCCTCACCTTCCCGTAGGCAGTTTTTATTCAAAATTAACAAGCCAGATGACTTTTGTCTGCTCAGAGGTAAATTTTATATTATTCCACTAACTAAAATGATATAAATGTATTATTAATTCTAAGCCATGCTCAAAAGCAATGGATATATGGCTACCAAATAAGGTTCAAGTTAATTTCCACTACAAATTGATGATTTTTCTGTTGCTAACTATGTTCCAATAGTAGGCAATATTTGCTTTACTTCAAGCAAGAGCTTGACAATCCCTCTAACACCCAATGTGTTATTCTTCTGTATGCATGATATAAGCAGATTATACCAGAATATTTCATCTTCTACAATACATGTAGAATGGCTACCTATAAACACATTCATTCAAATTCATTGTACTTTTTCTTTTTCTTTTCTTTTTCTTCTGATAAATTTGCTTTGCCCAAAGCTATCACATAGGAATCATTCAATTTTATTGTATATTTAGCTTGCTTTTTAGTTACCAGAATTTACTGACTCATACACCATACGGTTGATCCTTGAACAGCACAGGTATCAGGGGCACTGTCTCCCATGCAATCAAAGAATATCCGTGTATAACACTGGTCATGGCCTTGCCAAGCGTGTGTCCCAGCCCAGTGGGGGCACTGTGTCCTTACTTAAGTAGTACTTACCTACTTAACAACTTATATCCCGCTGTCGGGTAGGCTACTTAACTGTTTGATTAAGTATGTCACAAATTCATGACCTACCTAACTCAAAATTTTCTAATATATTTACTGAAAGAAATCCACATTTCTTTCCACACCACACTAAATGAAGAAAACATGCCTGGCCACAAAATCTCTTGAGAATCACTTTCAGCAGATGTGATGGAAACCATCTCCCCTACACACTCGGTGTGGGTTATGAAGCACACAGACCATTTGGTTAACTGAGTGTTGGTATTTAGATGCCCTGCTGTACTTAATGACAATTAACATGCGAAATTGCCAGCCTATCTTAGAGAGTCTTCAGTTTAACAAGTTTGTGCCCTATGTAGGTGAATGGCATCTCTAGTGGGACCTAAGGACAGTTAGTTTTATTAAAGGTCCTTCTTGAACTTACCTCTGCTACATTTCTTTACACCTCCAAGACATTTAAACTCTTTAAGAAGATCAAGTTCAACTTCTCTGGATCTATTTTTCACAACTGTAGCTAATGATAATAAATGATCAGGTGTCACTAAACTAATTAATAAGACTGAGGAGGAGATTAAATAATGACTTGGGCATAAATAGTTCCAAAGAACCTGAAATACTCTACAGAGCCTGGTGACCTTTTAGGTAAAAGCCACTGAAGTCACCCCAGAAGCCACTGGGCATGGAGGAGAGAAGCTCCACCTCAGCCAGATGACCCTGACTGTTCATGTATCCTGAGCTCAGTCTTTTCTGCAAAAATTCAAATAACTGCACAGCAGTGTTAGAAGCACTATATAATAAAATGTGAGAAATCCCTAATCAGGCCCCAAGAAATCATTTTACTTCCTTGCTTTACCTTTTCTTTTCTCCTTATGAAAACCTTTGGAACTGTGATTCTATCAAGTATTGGGAAGGGTTCTAAGGCAGGCTCAGCTCTCAGAAGGAGAGGGCCAGGCGAGTGTGGCAACATGACATCTCCGTCTCGGAGCTCAGCTGCTGAGACATTCGCTTTAGAAACACTTCCCGTGCCCTACTTCAGCGTCATCACCCAAGGCCTGTTAAATTGCTCAACACATTTTCAATTTGGTCAAAGAGCTTGGCTAATCTTGTATAATAATTTTGTCCACCTGTTTGTTTTTTGTTTTTTACCTTCCTCCTCTATAGTCACTTTATTTAGACATCTAGATAACAACATGTACTAAAATGGAAAAAGAGGGAGGGAAAGTACACTGAAAATACAAAGTAATTAAGAAAGAAAATATGGAAAAATCTCCAAAGTTATATAGTCTTATTAGTTGAAAAAACAAGAAGATAAAATTAAGGTTCAAGCATTGCTCTTTAAAGATTTCCATTTCCCAAATGGAACGTTCTTAGTCATCCAGAAAACATTTACTGAGCACACATTGCATGCCAAGGGCTAGAGGTTTAGCCAGGCCAGCTTCATGGGCACCCACCGTGGGCACCTGCCCTGGTCTGCTGCTGTCTTGGAATTCTCAGTATGGGGATTCTTCACTGCCTCACTCACATAGAGCACGTGTGATGCTACCATGTGGCTTGAATAATGCACGCGCTTGGACTTAGAAGGGCCTCATGCTTGATTAAGGTTCTGTTGTCACCATTTTGAAAGCTCTATTCGCATGTAGCCTTGCAATGTCCTGTGAACACGGAGTTCCAGTGGACCCACAATGTGTGGAAAATTAGCAGCGCTCACAGCTTGTTGGTGATTGTCACCATTTTGAAAGCTCTATTCGCATGTAGCCTTGCAATGTCCTGTGAGCACGGAGTTCCAGTGGACCCACAATGTGTGGAAAATTAGCAGCGCTCACAGCTTGTTGGTGAGCGTGTTGTGCATCTGATGAGTAATGAGAGGCACTGACAGCCTGGAGAAGCCACACTTTCTGTTCAAACCAGAACTAGCTTCAAATGTACAAAGAAGGTCAGGGAATTCCAAGAAACGCGAGCAACGTGGAAGTCCTATCGTATCCTCTCTTTCCCACCTCACTTCCCTGTGCTAGCCAACCACTCATGCTGACGATAATGGCACGCAACAAAAGAGAGAGCGAGGGCAGCCTAGAGCATCTCCTCTTTTCACTCCTACTCAGCAGGCGGAACACGGCATGTCGAGGAGAGAAACGGAAGTAGTCAAGTTAGTTTGGTGTATTATTTCCACTGTTCCAACAAGAATAAAATACACGTGTGTATACCAGTGACAAAATACAAATTGTCTAATTTCAGTGATTCTGCATGCAAGTTAAATGCTCTTTTATTTTTACTTAAAGCTGGCATTATACAGTATAAAGATGAATGCTAAAATTCATGTTAATAATTTACAATTTTATTTTTAAAGTACACTGAAAATACAAAGTAATTAAGAAAGAAAATATGGAAAAATCTCCAAAGTTATATAGTCTTATTAGTTGAAAAAACAAGAAGATAAAATTAAGGTTCAAGCATTGCTCTTTAAAGATTTCCATTTCCCAAATGGAACGTTCTTAGTCATCCAGAAAACATTTACTGAGCACACATTGCATGCCAAGGGCTAGAGGTTTAGCCAGGCCAGCTTCATGGGCACCCACCGTGGGCACCTGCCCTGGTCTGCTGCTGTCTTGGAATTCTCAGTATGGGGATTCTTCACTGCCTCACTCACATAGAGCACGTGTGATGCTACCATGTGGCTTGAATAATGCACGCGCTTGGACTTAGAAGGGCCTCATGCTTGATTAAGGTTCTGCTGTCACCATTTTGAAAGCTCTATTCGCATGTAGCCTTGCAATGTCCTGTGAACACGGAGTTCCAGTGGACCCACAATGTGTGGAAAATTAGCAGCGCTCACAGCTTGTTGGTGAGCGTGTTGTGCATCTGATGAGTAATGAGAGGCACTGACAGCCTGGAGAAGCCACACTTTCTGTTCAAACCAGAACTAGCTTCAAATGTACAAAGAAGGTCAGGGAATTCCAAGAAACGCGAGCAACGTGGAAGTCCTATCGTATCCTCTCTTTCCCACCTCACTTCCCTGTGCTAGCCAACCACTCATGCTGACGATAATGGCACGCAACAAAAGAGAGAGCGAGGGCAGCCTAGAGCATCTCCTCTTTTCACTCCTACTCAGCAGGCGGAACACGGCATGTCGAGGAGAGAAACGGAAGTAGTCAAGTTAGTTTGGTGTATTATTTCCACTGTTCCAACAAGAATAAAATACACGTGTGTATACCAGTGACAAAATACAAATTGTCTAATTTCAGTGATTCTGCATGCAAGTTAAATGCTCTTTTATTTTTACTTAAAGCTGGCATTATACAGTATAAAGATGAATGCTAAAATTCATGTTAATAATTTACAATTTTATTTTTCTTTACTTAGGATGACATTAAAGAGCAAATAATGCCAAGTCAAAAGACCACAGAAGAAAGGAAAAGCTTTGTATTTTAGTCCTGTTCATGGCACTTTCTCCCTGCTCACTGAACTAGTAGCCCCAGATTCTTGTTTGGCATTGGGCCCTGTAAGTTAGGTGGCTGGCCCAGACACAGACATGTATACACGCAGGGGCCTGTGGCTTAGTGGGGACACAACGGTAATACCCGTAATTACAACTGAATATATATTACAGAATGGTAGGATCAGATCAAAACAGTAAAATATATCTGGGAAGCTAACTCTATGAGCGATCCTTGAGAAAAACTCTAAAAGGAGAGATTAGGATAGCCTCTGACCCAGTAATTTAACATTTCAACTTTTTCCAGAAAACATATTTGAGTTTAGTCTTTTTTCTTTAGCAAGATATACCAACCAAAGTTGCTATAAACTTTCTAGGCAACACCTGCCCCGAGGAATTATGAATAACATGTGCTTGTGGCTCTGTAGTTCAGGCTCTTTATAACCTATATATGTCTTCTTAATCCGCTTAGCAAGAAATCCCTTTTGCATCCCAAATAAAGCAAAAGAAAACGTTAATAAGATTTTATTTGGGCTGAGCTAGCAATTTACGCATATGAAGTTTGAAAAAATAAATTCATCAAGCACAGCAAATCTTGAAACCATGGAAAACAATGAAAGCTCACTTAAGTAACAGCTGCGAATGCCCTACAGTAGCTTGTCGGGAGTGTGGCAGCGCCAGATCCAAGGACCAGTACTGGCAGAGGGTGGAGAATACCTATTTAATGATTACATAATGGGTCTTATCTATAAGTTGTTCGGTGCTGCCTTGGTTAAGGAAAAAAGCTCTGTGAGACTGACTGATCTCTCATCCTTGAGGTGCTAGAATGACCATCTCGTTGCAATTTTAAACATCTAATTACATTCTAGATGAGAGAAAGGACACATCCCTCAACACCAACACCAAAAGAGGACTGGGATAAAGCTTCCCTGAGGAGGCGAGTTTAAACCAAGATTGGAAAGATGAGTAGGTGTTCGGTAAGGTGACGGCCAAAGGATTCCAGACAAAACAGCAAATTTAAGAGGCCTAATCCAAGAGAATGATCAGGCCACTGGGAAGCAGAGACTGTTGATGAGATAGTTTAGGGTATTTGTGAACCCCTGGTTTCCATCCCGAGTCTCCACCCAGCTGCGATGCCGAGACAAGCAGACTGCCCAATCCCAAAGACTGGGCATGTGGATTCTGCCTTTGTGGTCCTGCTCTTTAGAGAAAGGAAATAAATCAGCTCCTTATTCGAGTCTCCACCCAGCTGCGATGCCGAGACAAGCAGACTGCCCAATCCCAAAGACTGGCCATGTGGATTCTGCCTTTGTGGTCCTGCTCTTTAGAGAAAGGAAATAAATCAGCTCCTTATTTCATTGAGATGCCAAGAAGAGTTTTGTTTTAGGTATTATAATTCCTGCTTCTTTGGTATTTTAGGAAGACAGCAGGAAAATGGAAATCATACCTGCCTGAGTACCTTGTACCTGTATATATTAAGTCCTCAATTATTAAAGGATTAATAAATAGCTAAAAAGGATGCAGATTAAGGAAGCAAAAATTAACCGCAAACGGAATAATTAATAGGATAACACTTTGTTCCATATATCATGAAATCTGAAGAGAACTGTTATGGAAAATGAATATAAGATTGTGCCTTGGATAATTATACATTTTGAGCAATATGTTAATGATTAGAATTATATCAGAAGAATATGCCTGCTATATATATACTAAAACATGCTGAATCAATGTTATGGAATAATTATAGACAATAATGTAGACATGAAATCATATTTATTTTTAAAAGGGCAACTGTAACATCAATTCAATTTTCTTATAGTTTTGTAGAGTCAAACTCAGGGCTAAATTTAGTCGGTACAGAAGAGACAGGAGATAGTGCTCTCTGAGACAAAATGATCTGTAGCTCAACTAAAACTCTGTTGTTATTGAATTACAAACATCGATCTGTTGTTATTGGGCACAGAAAATGGCTTGTCCTAATTTAGCAAAGGTTAAATAATGCTCAAAAGCAGCATGACAGCAAATGGTGCGTATTCAAAATACAGAGATGGAAGCAGTGTTCTCTCCCTCGATCCACACCTCTTCCTTACTAAAGCCAAGGACCTTAAAGGTTAGACACAACTTCTGAACTTTCCTGGGTATCACAATAGACACACACTTTAGTTGTCTAGTGAAACTGAAGTGATCCAGTGTAAAGATACAGCAACCTCTTTATCTATTGAAACTACCCACACAATAATCCTGTTAAATAACAACTGGGCTTTTTGAAAGAAGTAGAGCATAAATAACTAACAAGTAATTAAGAAACATGATCCACGAAATGCTCTCCTTTCAGTAAGAGGTCTAGCCAAGCTCTCTGCTAAAGACAGGCATGATTAGGGAAAGAACTAGCACATGAAGCTTTTCCTTCCAAGTGTCAAATAAAAAGCTGTCCGAGCTTGCACAGACAGCAACTTGGTCATGTCAGCAGAGGAGTGCACTGGGTTTCATCTGACAAGTCTGTGTTGCTCTAGGACTCGGTACCAAGAAGACAACTGCCATTAAGGACGTCACAGACTAACAGGATAACTTCACTGCTCCATCCCACACCACATCCTCATCTGACAGGAATTGCCAGCCTGTGCTTGAGTGACAGAGTCTCACTGTCATCCCCATGAATGTACGACAACCACTCACACTCAAAAGCAAGAGTTGGTTTAACTGTCTTACCCCGTCAGGATGAAACTCCATGTCATGGTTGTTTAAAAATTGAGTTTTAAAAAATTGCAGTTTAATTTAACACAAACAACATTTATTAAGTTCCTATTCTTTGGGGTGTGTGTGGGGGGGAAATGTGAATTTTTAAAACAAGAACTCTACCTTCAAGGAGTTTTAATCTACAAAATGAGGCAGACATGCAAAATAATAATAAAAAATAAAATTATAATAATTATCACGCAGTGATAAATGAAACATTATATGAATCTATAAATATATGAAAGTTAAAGAGGGAGTGATTAACTCTCAGATTATCAGAGAAAACCCTAATACAGCAGATAAGATCTGATCTATGTTTTCCAGGGTAGAAAAGGTGGGGGAATCATTTCAGGCTGAAGGAATAATATGTGTGATGTCCCGGGGTGCCAGACAGTGTGCTGTGCTGGTGAAAGCATCTTTGTGGGATATTTCTTTATCATTGAGTTGTCTGATTTGCTTCAGTTGCATTTATTGTGTTAAAGAATGAATATTATAAGTTTGGGATTTCAGTTTTTATATATGCCTGGCTCTAAA
>NW_007739627.1:3590-8870 GCF_000696425.1 Galeopterus variegatus | reverse complement strand
CCTCCCCTGCCCCTCCTGACCTACCCCCTCCACACCTGCCCCTCCTGATCTTCCCCCTCTTCACTTGTCCACAGCTCATGTGCCCCCTCCTCACCTATCCTCATCTCACCCACCCCCTCCTGATCTACCCCCTCCTGACCTGCCCCCTCCACACCTGCCCCTCCCGATCTGCCCTCTCCTCACCTGCCCCCAGCTCACCTGCCCCTCATCTGTCCCCTCCACACCTGCCCCCTGCACACACCCCCACCACACCTGCTCTTGCCAGCCTCAGTTGCTACTTAACACAGCTGAGTCACTTGTCTTTTGCTGCCTACTCAGTCCATCTCCTGCACCTCAGCTCACTTGTCACCTCATGTGTCAGTGTCTTCTGATTCCTCGGGATCATCAGGTGTGTCTACACCCACGGCCTGGTGTCCAAGGGGCAGCTGGGTCTGTGTTCCGCTCCCACTGGTCCATGAGCTACCTGAATGGGGGAAGTATGTCTTGTCTCCTTTCTCCCAAGTACACAGCCTGACATAGCAGATGTGGGATACAAGTTTGTTGGATGCAGGAAGAGAGTGTTAGTGGAGTCAAAACACAGAGATGTGAACAATGCTGCGAGTCTGAAAAACATCCATGGGGTGACAAGAGATGATGCTGGAAGTGTGGAGAGGTCCCAGATAATGAAGATTATGCTAACAGGTTTGGGTTTTCTTCCTTATTCATTGGGAAGCCTATGAAGGAGCATATTTACATTTTAGAAAGATCACACAAATTAAGTGAAAAGGAGTTTGTAGAGACACTTTAGGGGAAGAAACATACCATCAATTCTACAGCCTCAGAAAATGCTGGGAGTTTGTGGGGGTGGGGAAGGGAACAGAGATGCTGAACTTCAAGGAACATGTTTACCACAGAATATAGACAAAACATATTATCTAACAGCGTTTCCATATCAGAGACTTATTTTTCTTAAAGAATACAGATATCTAAGGGTTATTCACTTTTGGAAAGAAACTCACTTAATATGCATATGGAATCACACTAGAAAAAGTAAGTAATACCAGTAATGCTTCAGGTATGTATCTGTTCTCCACTATCATCATTAGTCAATTACATGTCTATTACATGTAGGGTCTGTTGTAGTAAATAGTTAAAGTGTTGTAGGATTCATCAGCCCAACCACATGTTGACATGCTGAGTCTACAGAGGAGCTAAATGCTGTACGGCAGATTCATACACACATTCAACAAGGTCACTGAGCACCAAAAGCATGCCAGGTACTGCTGTATACTTTAGGGGTGCAGAGGGAAAACCCATGTCCCCCTAGGAGTTTGCACTCATCAATATCTTACAGAGATCAGGGCTCTGATGAAAAGCTCTATGGTTAGTTAAGTGTTAATTTTTGAAATTAGTATCGAGTGAAGGAGGAAAGCTGGAGTTGCATGGTCTTTAACCTTGCCTGATGGCTCTCCCTGGCTGCCAGAGACCAGCCCCTGGCGCTGTGAGGTTTGGTGAAGCCCTCACTCTGCTGCCTTCCTTAACACCGCCCCTCTTTATAGGTGCTCTGCCTGCTTCTCCCAAATCCCATCTCTGTGTTTCCAGCCTGACCTTGACGGTGTGACCCCTGTGTCTCCCTCTGCTCGATGACACCTTTGTTACTCTCGGCCCTCGTTTCCACCTCCATTTCAGTGATCTCCATCAATGTAATTCCATCTGGGCTCCTTCTCTCAGAGTGCCCTAGTTTGCTTTTTGGCTAAATGAGTGAAAAGTAGTTATTTCCAAGACTTTGAATCTTTGGGGAAAAGATACTTAATTTTAACAAAATAATTTTGCGGACAGCCTGTCTAAACATTAATTGCTAAAAAGGATGCTCCTAATGATCCAATCTCCTCTGCCCTGATGGCTATTTAGACATTGACAGGTCAGGTGTGATGTGCCTATGGTCTCTCTCCTAAGGGATGGGCCACAGTGGGAAATGCAGCCTCCATTTCCATGGAAGGGGCCTTGGAATGCCGTGACGAAACAGCTAAATCTTATGGAGTTTCCCCCACTCTGTGATTGATTCTTCTCCAGTCCCATTAATGGTGAGGTTAAGATGTGTGTTTTCCTCTCTTGTTTTTATTTGTCACTCAGTGTGATCTAACTATCTATATCTATCTATGCATCTATCATCTACTGATTGATCAATCGATTGATCATCTATGTATCTGCCTATCTATTATCTGTCAGTCAATCATTTATGTATATGTCTACCATCTATTTATCTACCTAATCTACATCTCTATCCATCTATCTAATCTATGATGTATCTATGTCTATATATCTATATCTATGATATATTCAAGGCAGGAGGGAAAAACAGTATTTGCTAGTCGTGCAAATTTAGGCAAATGCTTCATCACTTGTGAAAGCTGAATTTTCTGCTGAGACTTCTTTATAATTTCATGTTCTTTCCAATGAAATGACTGAGTAGGATTAAATAGGACTTTGGAATGAAAATTCATTAATTTGCAAAACACAGTTTAAGAATCAATTTGGTTCAAAGAAAAATCTTGAAAAACCGCAAAGCTTATTATTATCTCAACATTGTTATCAGAAGCCCCTCTTCCCAAATAGCCACTCCTTGCTGGGAGTTCTCACCCTGATGTGCTGACCCTCAGAATCTCGTGGTTACACAATTAACGTGGCCCTTTTTACAAGAGACAGTGTCCGAAGAACCACAGCAAGCCCCTTAACAAGTGGACCCTAGCACCTGGAACTTCCCGCCACTCCCCGAGGCCCTCACCCCAGAGCCACGCGGAGCCATCCCTGTTTGTCCCTGGCTATGGCCACCTTCACACCTTGATTATCTTGCATCTCTGAGTTCCCGGCACAGGTGTGCTCTTGTGTGGGTGAATCTTCTCATCTTCCAGGTCTCAGTTCAATCTCACGTCCTCAGGCCTTTCCTAAGAACCCATCTAAAGCACGGTCCCAATTACTCTCACTCCTGTTCTTCTATTTGTTTCCTTTATCATAATTTCCAAATCTACAACTGTTATATGCACTTATTTAGTTTCACCTCAGTTGTCCATCTCTCTTCCTAAAATATAAGTTCCATGACATCACGAGTCTCGTCTGACAAGCCACCACTGGGTCCCTGGCCAGAACTCTGCCTGGACATGCGTGAGTTGCCCATGAGATATCCGGCCCATCCCACGTCTTGTCAGGAGTAGGCATCTGCATTTCTCTCTTACGCTACTTATATTTTTCTTTGCTTTTTCCATGCTGAGATCACAGCAATGCCTCAGGGAACATCCTCAACCAATGTGTGATAAATCCATACTATTTAGTGGACAGGTAATATGGTTTTGCAGAAAGTATCTGACGGGCAAGTAGACACTTATATAAATGAAAGTTTCAAAGTATTTTATAACAGGTTGAGGTAGAAGTTGAGGGAGAAAGTATGAAGGTTTCATTAATGTGATAAGTAATAACTAGTTTATTACTAGTTCATAAAACACACATTTGAGTTTAAACTAAAAATACTCCTTGTGGTTTCTCCTACTAACTAGGTCAAAGCCAAAACCTGAAACTACATATCAAAGGATATTTTTCCATCTGCAGATGATTTTATTGGGCAGCAAATATTTAAAGAAGTGTTAGCTTTTTAGCTCTTATTGTATAATACATGTAACAATCCATTTATAATGTAGCCATAAAGAATAATTCTATAACATTAAACCTCTATACCAAAGATTGGCAAACAATGACACTCTGTGGGCCACATCTGGCCCACTGCCTGTGTTTTTAAATAAAGTATTATCAGTACACATTCATACTCATCATTCACATTCTGTCTATGGCTGTTTTTCTACTACATTAGCAGAGCTGAGCAGGTGTGACAGAGACTACATGGCCACAAAACTAAGGTATTAACTATCTCATCCTTTACAGAAAAAGTTTGCCAAACTGTGCTCTGTACCGTTGTATAGCAACAGAGTGGTCCAACTATTATATACACCATTCAATTTTTTAGTTTAAAATCAGGAGAACTTCCATATATCACAAGTTAAATACATCATTTGTAGTACCCAGCAATTCACTGAATTGGTGGAAAGAATACTCGGAGTTGGGAGGTTTGTAATCCACTCTTGGATTTACCTGGAGCAAGTCACTTAATATCTCATGGCCTTGGTTGCCTCATCTGCAGGCTGTTATCCTACAGCACACCACTGATCTATCAGATGCCATGTTCTGTAGCCCACAACATCTGCAATATGCAAGGACCACCACGGTGATGACCCCTAGGGACAGCATTCCTATTGTATTAGAGAATGGCACCTACTAGCATACCTTATTAATGCAGGCTGGAGAGGGCAGCAAGATGAGACACCATAGGGCCACTGTCTCTCATCTTTGCCTCCTGGGAGCCCCCTGGTAAAGCCTGGGCTAAGGAATGGTTTGCAAGGTCATATTTACCTGCAAGAATACTGGGGAAAAATACACAGAAATAACTTTTGTACTAGTTCAGCAATAGTCATTTCCTTCCCGTCTTTGATTTTTCTGAGACACCACCACGTCAGCGAACACATCAAGCCTGTACTGTATGCAGAATTGCTGACAAAAGCGTTCTGTTAAACAGACATAGATGTGTTTCAGACAGCAGAGATTTATGAAGATAGTGTTCAATAACAATTTGGCTATAAGATATTTCTAAGTAAGAACTATCTAACAAAATTAAATGTACTGTGAAAAAAAAAGAGTGTGCCAAAAGAATTAAACATAGCTCTACTGGAAAATGCTGGGGGATGTAAAATGCGTTTTTTTAGAAAACAAAGGAAAATATCTGAAAACTTATTTTGCATGTACCTCTGGTTGTTATAGCATATAAACATGTGGTGTGTGAATGCTTTTCCTATGTACATTTTAAACAAGGTAACATGACACTAACTGTATAGCTTCTTATAAATAAATTAAATACATATATATAAATATCTATCAACCCTCGGTGTCATGCCCGTACCAGGGACCGGCAACGGGATCGCAACCCTCGGTGTTGCACCTGCATTGCACTCAGCCAGTGAGCGGGAACCGGTCTCCACATGGGATCCGAACCCTCGGCGGGAGTGCCGCCGCGCTCACAAGCAGCACACTCTCCAGTGCGCCACCGGGCCGGCCCTCTTATGTACATTTTAAACAAGGTAACATGACACTAATTGTTTGTATAGCTTCTTTAAATAAATAAATAAATAAATATATAAATATCTATATCTATATCTATCTATCTATCTATCTATCTATCTATCTATCTATCTATCTATC
>NW_007739627.1:0-1097 GCF_000696425.1 Galeopterus variegatus | reverse complement strand
TCCTCCTTCTTTTCTTCTCCTTCTTCTCCTCCTCCTCCTATCATCGTCACCATCGCCATCCACACCATCGCCATCCTCATCACCACCATCGCCATCCTGATCACCACCATCATCATCCTGATCACCACCATCGCCATCCTCATCACCACCATCGCCATCCTGATCACCACCATCATCATCCTGATCACCACCATCGCCATCCTCATCATCACTGCCATCACCATTCTCATCACCACCATCACCATCCTCATCACCACCATCGCCATTCTCATCACCACCATCACCATCCTCATCACCACCATCGCCATCCTGATCACCACCATCATCATCCTGATCACCACCATCGCCATCCTCATCGTCACCACCATCACCATCCTCATCATCACTGCCATCACCATCCTCATCACCACCATCACCATCGTCATCACCACCATCGCCATCCTCATCGTCACTGCCATCACCATTCTCATCACCACCATCACCATCCTCATCACCACCATCACCATCCTCATCATCACCATCACCATTCTCATCACCACCATCACCATCCTCATCACCACCATCATCATCCTCATCACCACCATCGCCATCCTCATCACCACCATCGCCATCCTCATCGTCACTGCCATCACCATTCTCATCACCACCATCGCCATCCTCATCGTCACCATCACCATCGTCATCACCACCATCACCATCCTCATCACCACCATCACCATCCTCATCGTCACTGCCATCACCATTCTCATCACCACCATCGCCATCCTCATCGTCACTGCCATCACCATTCTCATCACCACCATCATCATCCTCATCCTCACCATCACCATCCTCATCACCGCCATCACCATCCTCATCACCACCATCACCATCCTCATCACCACCATCACCATCCTCATCAGCAACATCACCATCCTCATCATCACCACCCTCATCGTCACCACCATCACCTAATTTCTTCTTTGACCCACCCCTTCCTCCTCTTCCTCTCACTCTTCTCCCCTCCCCTTTCTTCTTCTTGTACTACACACAATAGTTACCAGTTACTATGTACTGACCACCGATGACTACTCTAGAAACTTGTACATACTATATCT
>NW_007739626.1:34322-35114 GCF_000696425.1 Galeopterus variegatus | reverse complement strand
GGAGAGCCCCCGCCACAATGTGTGATATTTTATCTGCCCAAACCCGCCGTCGCTAGATTGTGTTTCACTGGTGCCGTTTCAGATGGACCACAGGATGAATAAAGATGCATCACACATAGGAGAGCAAGGCCGAGGTGGTGAGAAAACGACGAACACTGTCAAGAATTAACTAGTTGGCCTTCACATAAAGCCAGCCTTCAGGTCTGTGCGTGGACGCACCCACGTGTTATTAAATAATAGTAATCATCATCATCATCATNCCGCTCGCCTCGGCGTCCCCAGCCTTCCGGGAACCGGGTGCCCGGGGGGCGGCAGGAGCCCCGCCACTCCCGACCCCGCTGTCCCAGCGCTCCCCTGCTCACGTCCCCACGGGAGCGCTGCGAGGCCGGGAGCGTTCGAGTCCACAGGCCCGCAGGCCGAGCGGGGGGCGCGGAGCGGGGGAAGCCGGGCGGGTCACCAGGGCCTCCGGGGAAGGCTCGGCGCGACGACACGTGTGTGCGTCCGTGTCCCCAGAAGCCGCTGCTTCCTAAGACACCAAGGGGGCGTCCCATCGACACTCGCTGCCTTTCCCTTCCAGTTCCTGTGGTTTGGGGGTTTGCCACCCAAGTGCTCCCACCCACGCTGCCCACCCGCACGGGGCAGGGCTGGGCGACTGGGTTACACGAGGGTGTTGGTGGGTCCCGTGCACAGCGGTGCTGAACCTCCCGCCCTAAGTGGAAACGTCCTGCTCGGGAGAGCCCCCGCCACAATGTGTGATATTTTATCTGCCCAAACCCGCCGTCGCTAGATTGT
>NW_007739626.1:31752-32811 GCF_000696425.1 Galeopterus variegatus | reverse complement strand
CTCAAAATCACAAACACAACATTAAGTAACAGAGCTGGGAAGGGCCTGGGCAGTGGGAGGCCTTGCAGCTCCAGGAGCAAATAGCCTCCCTCGAGAGCACAGAGCGGGGAGACGGCAGAACTCCCCAGCATCTGTGGTCTTGCGCATCTACACCATCCATTAGTTAGGACTATATGTGATAATATTAGCCATATTCCAGTCAAAGTCTGTACGATTGGGAGCAAAGACGAGTTTGGTTTGAGTAGGAGTTTTTGGAGCTGTAGCAAGGCAGGGAGAAGAAAGCCTTTGGTGTTGGAACCTAACAATCCAGGAAGGAGGGGAACCCACTGGAAACGCTCTCTCCCAAGACCAACCAGTCCTTCTTTTCCTTCCTTTGAAATCAATCTTTGCAAATTATGTCAGTGCTGTGCCTGTCGTCTCTCCACTCTCAGATGCTGGAAGCATTAGTTACATCCTCAAGTTGAAGATGTGTGTTGCGTGGGGCGTGGGGTGGGTGTTACCTCCTTGTGTTTCTCTGAGACTCCCACCCGGGTGGGCTCTCTCTCATGCAACAGCTGCCTCCACCCTTCTAAAGTGGCTTGTGCCTCATCCTTTCCTGCATGACCTGCTCCAGTGCTGCGCAGTTGGATAACCCACGTGGCATGGCGGTGTCAATGAGTGACAGGCTATCAGACAGCCCAGCTCAACTGTAGCCGGCCCAGTCGGATAAGCCAATAGGCAGCCTGGTGTTAATGGCCGATGACGTGACTAGACAACACTTTTGCCTGTTAACTTGGGCTTTTAGAGCCATACACAGAGGAATAATTCCAAAGTTGCAGGTTTGGGGGCAGGACCAGATGGAGATTGGGGCATGGAGCAGGGTACAATAGAAGGACTTTTGAAACAGGTCTGAAAAGAGACCACAGGGGTGTGGCCAAATCTGTTGATGGGCAAGATGATCTCCGGCTCTGTTGGTTTTTCTGAATATTGTTGTTACTTGAGATACAGTGTTACCCTATACTATCCACGCACATGCACACGAGCGTGTGAGTGCACACGCCCTTCATCTGCAGTGTCCCT
>NW_007739626.1:29943-30701 GCF_000696425.1 Galeopterus variegatus | reverse complement strand
TCCCTGTCAGGAAGATATTCGTAAGTCAAACTAACCTGTTGAATTAGGGCTTTGAGGGCTGGAGGGGTAATAAATACTCAAAGCTGCCTGGTTGTTGCAACATAGAATTGGACCTGGACGAACATTGAATTACAATGGTAAGATGCCTTGAAACAGTCAAAAGAATAGTCTAAAGAACAGCAACAAAAAGAAGGAAAAGAAAAACCAGAACAAACAGCTTGGAAACAAAAGGATGGAGTAAAACCTGAATATCATAAGCCAAAGGCTCTGCAGGACTCCGTTACTGAGGAGTAGGAAGGCACATGGGACGGTTTGTAGTGTTCAAAAGGTCAGATGATAATTTTGAGACAAGAAGAGGTAGAGAGAGGTAACTGCAGATCCCCCATCTCAAAAACTACAACTCACTCAAGCTGCTGTTCCTGCAACTGACGTGCACGCAGCACGTGCCGCTGGCCGCCGTCCACGCGTGGATGAGACTCCCGTACATAGAGCACCCGCAGGGCTGCCGTGGAAAGGAAGAATGTGCCGAGAAAATGCAAGGCAGAGGGGCCTGGGACACGGGGTGTGGGCGTGTGCCCAGGGTGCCAGTGGTGAGGGTGCCGGGTCCGGAGCAATAGCCCGCTGCTATCAAGCAGGTCAGGAAAACGATCACGAGGTTCTAACTGTACCTGAGAGGACTGAATAAAGACGTGAGATGCAGTAAATATGAAAAACAGCCTGATGAAAGGCGCTGTTTACACGGCCGTGTCGTCGCTGCC
>NW_007739626.1:27538-28901 GCF_000696425.1 Galeopterus variegatus | reverse complement strand
CTGTCCTGCTGGCCGTGCCCCACGCTCGGTGCCTCCCCTGCCACACCTGTACTAGTGTGCCAGGGCTGCCATTACAAAGCCCCACAGACTGGGGGGCCTGACCAACAGAGACTTACTCTCTCCCAGTTCTGCAGGCTGGAAGTCTAACATCAAAGTGTCCCCAGGCTTTTTTTCAGCTGAGGCCTCTTTCCTTGGTTTGCAGATGGTCACCTTCTGAATGTCTTCACATTGTCATCACTCTGCGTGTGTCTGTGTCTACATTTCCTCTTCTTATAAGGACACTGGTCATATTGGATTAGGGCCTACCCTACTGACCTCATTTTAACTTAATTATTTCTTTCAAACCTCTCTCTCCAAATACAGTCACGTTCTGAGGTACTCGTGGTTAGGACTTCAACATATGAATTTGGGGTGGGGACACAATTCAGCCCACAAAAGCGCCTGGATATTGAAAACCTCTGGCTCGGATCTGGAGAGCAAGCTCATCTCTCAGCCCTGAGGTGTTTGGAGGCGGGAGTCAGCGGGCTGGCCTCTCGTGCTGAAAGGACCTGACCCGCCTCCCCCAGGCACCCGTCCACACCTCCACTCAACTGACACTGCCTGACGCATTTCCTAGGAATGCTGGTGGTCTAAGAAAATGGCTTTAGGCACCCCGTAGAACTTGCCCCCCACAAAGAATGAGCACTGCTAGGCTAATGACAAATCTGCCTTTTTTATTTATTGCACTGTGTTCCTTAAGGCAGTGGTTTCCAAGCCTGGCTGCTCATCGGAATCACCTGGGGAGTTTAAAAACAAAAACAAAGAAACAAAAATAGATTCTTTGCCCTCACCCCAGAGCTGTAGAACCAGAATCTCAGCCCTGGGGAATCTCAGTATTTTTAAAAAGAATCCCCCTAAAGCAAGTATAGTAAAATGGTAGTGGTAGGATCCAGGTGTGGTTGTGCGCTGGTGTTCACTGTGAAACTCACAACTTTGCTGTCTGTTTGAAGTTTTTCATAATACGATGTCAATAAGAAAATAAAAGGATACCCAGGTGATTCTGCTGTGCAACTACATTGGAAGACTGAAGGGACACTTGATTAATTTATAAAATGTTCTTTATGCTGTCCTCATTATGGTACTTGTCACATTGCATTATTGCTATTCACTCATCAAATAAAACACTTCTGAGCTTCTACTATATGCACATTCCCTGCTAGGAGCTGGGAATTTGGGGGATAAAAAAACTTACCGTCTTTAAAAATGCCATGAAATGCCATTTTATACCCATCAGATTGGCAAGACTGGGAAGTCTGGCTACAGCACGTGTGAGCAGCCCTTTGAAACAGCAAGAGCTGCAGGCACTGCTGGTCTGAGCATGGAC
>NW_007739626.1:25950-26423 GCF_000696425.1 Galeopterus variegatus | reverse complement strand
CCTAGGAACATCTCCAGGAGGAACCCTTGTCCATGTGGCCTGGGACATGCGTCCAAGAATGTTCACAGCAGTGCTGTTTGTAACAGCATAGGACTGGACATGGCCAAAATGCCCATGAAGGTAGAAAGATAAATGAACTATGGGAATTCACGAGATGGAATTCTACAAAGAGGTGCAGAGAAACAAGCCACGGCCGTCTTATACCAACGTGGATGACTCTCACAAACATAATCTGGGGTGAAATACCTAGATCAGAAGCAAGTCTCAAAAGAACACACACATAAATTCCACTTATATAAAGGTAATATGAATAAAGAAAACCCACTAGGGGAAGCAGTTACCTCTGAGGGTGCAGGAGGCCAAGGCATTGGTGAGCTTCAAAAGTAATTCATTTCATTTTTGATCTTCAAAATTAACATACAAGGTGATGATAACACTTTTGATTGTATGGTCTATTTTGCAAAAAAAAAAAA
>NW_007739626.1:23144-24031 GCF_000696425.1 Galeopterus variegatus | reverse complement strand
TACATTATCTGGAAAAGGGGACTTTGCCAATGTAGTTAACAGTTAAGGACCTTGAGATGGGGGGATTATCCTGGATTATCTGGACTGGCCCAATGTAATTGGAAGGGTCCTTAACAGTGAAGGGAGGACTGTGGAAAGATGGTGGACTAGAAGTTCCCAGGGCAAATTCCTCCTGCAGAAGACCAGAACAGGCCCACCACTACCACTGCCACAGTTGCCAGCACCGTTGTCTGGTCCCAGGATTGTCGCTTGCCTTCCTGCAGAGAGGTTCATTCACTCCCCACTGCTGCTGCCTGCAGCATGGCCCCCGCTAGTGCTGCTGCTGAAGACATTGGTAGCCGCCTGCGCTGCATGCAGCCCCCACCCACGCAGCTACCATACAAGGCACCCCTGTGCCACTGCTGCTCCAGGGACACCATCCACCACACCAGACACTCCGGTCATGCACCACCACCCCCACAGCCACTGCATCAGCCACCTCAGCTGCACATAGGTCCCCTGCATAGCTGCTGCAGCAAACACCTTGCCTGTAGCACCAGGCACCCTGGCCATGCATGGGACCCAACACTGCTGCCCACTTGACTTCATTGACATGAAAAGGTTCATGAGCAGAGCCACTGGAAAGAAGAATGAGGAAAAAGAAACCCTGCCCAAGGTCACCCATTCAATCTGAGGAGTTCCAGTATACTCCAGAGCACCTATCAGGGTCATTGGATACCTCCTGGGCGCCAACAAGCCTGCCCAAGAATGACAAGGTACCCAGGCACTTCTTTTAAGAATTGGATAACTTGCCCATGTCCATGATGACCCAACAAGGTGTCACTAACCTCAGCAAGGAACACTAAGTGTCCCAGCACCTAGGCCACAGAAGCACTCAAATGCCACTC
>NW_007739626.1:21081-21703 GCF_000696425.1 Galeopterus variegatus | reverse complement strand
AAAAGAAAAATGAATTTTAAAAAATGAAGAAAATATAGGTGAGCTAGCAGACAACCTAAGTGCACAAACATACATGTTCCAGAAAGGAAGAGAAAGGAAAAGGCATTGATAACATATTCAATGAAATAATAGCAGCAAACTTCTCAAGTATAGGGAGATACATGGACCTTCAGATCTAGGAGGCTCAAAGATCCCCAAACAGATTCAATCCAAAAAGGCCCTCTCTGAGACACATTATAGTCAAACTGGCAAATCTTGAGGACAAAGAATCCTAAAAACAGCAAGAAAAATGTCAAGTCACTTATAAGGAGCCTGCATCAGACTAACAGCAGACTTCTCAAAAGAAACACTACAGGCCAGAAGAGAATGGGATGATATATTCAAAATACTAAAAGAAAAAACCTGCTAGTCAAGAATACTACACCCAGCAAGGCAACCCTTCAGAAATGAAGGAGAAATTGTGTATTTCCCAGACAAACAAAAATCGAGAGAGTTCATCACCACATGAATAGCCCTGCAAGAAATCCTCAAGGTAGTCCTTCATCTGGAATCCAAAAAGAAGATAATCACTACCATGAATACACAAGAAAGAACAAAACCCACAGGTAAAACAAAAATGCAA
>NW_007739626.1:18421-19972 GCF_000696425.1 Galeopterus variegatus | reverse complement strand
ACAACTATTGATAGTCAACTTTATACCCCACAAATACGTATAATAAATTATTTTTCAATAAAAATAAATAAATGACTAAGTAAATAAATAAATATGATAGCCAAAAAATTAATAAAATGTAAGGGATAAGACAATATCTTTCAATAACAATGCTAAACATAAATGGATTAAATTCCCTACTCAGAAGACACAGACTGACTGACTGGATTAAAAAGATAGACTGGACTATATGCTATCTTCAAAAGACTCACCTCAGCTGTAAAGATGCATACTGATTAATAGTGAAGAGATGGTAAAAGATATACCATGGAAATGGAAACCAAAAATGAGCAGGACCACCTATTTTTATATTGGATAAAATAGACTTTAAACAAAAACCATAAAAAGAGACAAAGAAGGCCACTATATAATGAAAGAGGGATCTATCTAGCAAGAAGACATAACAATCATAAATATATATGCACCTAATACTGGAGCACCCAGATATATAAAGCAAATACCTAAAGAAAGAGATAGACCCCAATATGATAATAGTTGTGGACCTGAACACCCCTCTCTCAGCATTGGACAGATCATCTAGGCCAAAAATTAACAGAGAAATACGGGAATTAAGCTACACTTTAGATTAATTGGACTTGGCAGACATCTACAGAACATTTCATCCAACAACTATGGAATATACATTCTCATCAGCACGGGGAACCTTCTCCAAGATATACCACATGTTAGGTAACAAATCAAGTCTCAACAAATTTTAGAAAGTTGAAATCATTTCAAGTATCTCTCTAGACCATAGGGGATTAAAACTAGAAATCAATGACAAGTGAAACTCTGGAAACTATACAAACACATGGAAGTTAAAAAACATGCTCCTGAGTGACCTGTGGGTCCAAGAAGAAATTAAATATGAAATCAAAAAATTTCCTGAAACTAATGAAAATAAAGACACATCATACTCAAACCTGTTGGATACTACCCACTAAGAGGGAAGTGTTTTTGCAATAAATGCTTACATCAAAAGAATAAAAAGATTTCAAATAGACAATCTAATGCTACACCTCAAAGAAGCAGAAAAACAAGAACAATCCAATCCCAAAACTAGTAGATGGAAAGAAATAATTAAAATCAGAGCAGAACTAAATGAAATAGAGAACCCAAATATAATACAAAAGATCGATGAAACAAAAAGTTGGGTTTTTTGAGAAGATAAACAAAATCAGCAAACCATTAGGTAGGCTAGCTAAAAAAAGAAGAGAGAAGACCCAAGTAACAAAAAGTGGAAATGAAAGAGGAGGCATCACAATCAATACCACAGAAATTTAAAGAATCATTAGAGACTACTATAAATAACTATATGCCAACAAATTTGAAAACCTGCAGGAAGTGGATAAGGTTCTGGACACATACAAAATACCAAGACTGAACCAAAAAGACATAGAAAACCCAAATAGACCAATAACAAGCAATGACATTGAAGGAGTAATTAGCAGTCTCCCAACAAAGAAAAGCTCAGGACTGGATGGATGTACTGCTGAAAACTAGCAAAACTTT
>NW_007739626.1:16887-17540 GCF_000696425.1 Galeopterus variegatus | reverse complement strand
TCAATAAATGTGATACACCACATTAACAAAATCAAGGACAAAAACCATATGATTATCTCAACAGACAAAGAAAAAGCATTTGATAAAATTTAACATCCCTTCATGATAAAGACTCTCAGCAAGTTAGGTATGCAAGGAATATATCTCAACACAATAAAAGCCGTATATGAGAAACCCATTGTCAATATCATCCTGAATGGGGAAAAGTTAAAATCTTTCCTCTTCGGAACAGGAACAAGACAAGGATGCCCACTACCACCACTCCTGTTTAACATAGTATTGGGAGTACTATCCTGAGCAGTCAGGCAAGAGAAAGAAATGAAGCACACCCAGATTGGAAAAGATGAAGTTGAACTGTGTCTGTTTGCAGATGACATGATCCTATACATAGAAGAACCTAAAGACTCTACGAACAAACTCTTAGTGCTGAGAAATGATTTCAGTAAAGTTGCAGGATACAAAATCAACATGCAAATATCAGTAGCATTTTTATACTCCAACAGCAAACTAACAGAAAAAGAAATTTAAAAATCTAGCCCATTTGTATTAGTCAGCAAAAAAATAAAATACCTAGGAGTAAACTTAACTGATTAGGTGAAAGATCTCTACAATGAGAACTATAAATCACTGCTGAAAGAAATTAAAGAAGACAC
>NW_007739626.1:14469-15147 GCF_000696425.1 Galeopterus variegatus | reverse complement strand
AGAACTGCCATATGATCCATCAATCCCACTGCTGGGTATATACCCAAAGCAATGGAAATCATCATGTTGAAGGGACACTGTACTCACATGTTTATCACAGCTCTATTTACAATAGCCAAGAGTTAGAACAAACCTAAATGTCCATTGTCAGACAACTGGTTAAGGAGAATGTGGTATATCTACACAATGGAATACTACTCTGCCATAAAAAAGAATGACATTCTGCCATTCACAGGAACATGAATGTAGAGAAAAATACAAAAATCACAATAGTTTGCTGAACTTGCAAAAGGAGAGAACAGAGCTGTGGTTGCTAGAGGAGGGAAAGGGAGACTGGGAGTGGGGGCTAGTGAGAAATTGGTAAAGGGTCACAAAGAACAATTACATTTCATAGTGGTGAATATATTAATTGTCCTGATTTGATCATCACATATCGTACATAGGTATTGATATTCAACCCTGTACCCCACAATTATGCATAATCAGTTATGTTTCAGTTAAAAAACAAAACAAACAGTGAAGGGAGGTGGACGAGGAGGTCAGAATGATGTGATGTGGGGACTTGACCCACTGTTGCTGGCTTTGAAGATGGTGGCCACAAGCCAAGGAATACAGGCAGCCCCTAAGAGCTAGGAAAAGCAAGCAGATGGAGTCTCCCCTAGAGTCTACACAAAAAAA
>NW_007739626.1:12135-12604 GCF_000696425.1 Galeopterus variegatus | reverse complement strand
TCTTGACTTCAGATGCTCCCTCACCTGCTCTAGGGGCGGCCCTCTTTGGGGATTTGTTTATCTCATTATTCTTTATTTGCTGAGATTGAAGATAGGAAATTCCTTTTTCTTTAGGTCTGAGATAAACCACAGTTTAACTCCCCCCCCCCAAAACATCAAGTCTGTCATTACTCAGCATCTTTTTAGCACAGTGCAGTGCTAGTGTCACCCAATCTGTGCTAATCTGAGCAAGTGATGTAATCTGCAGGCACAGTTCACAAGCAAGGTTGTCACACTGATGAGGGCGATGGCAGCACTTCGGGTGTTTCCTCACGAGCTCTTCATACACAGTCGTTTATTCTGACTAAGGCTTCATGAGTCGGGAGTTGTTACTGAATCTACACTCTGTCTGGTCCATCTCACAACGACGGCTGTTCCCTTCCGTTACTGATGAGCATGTGTTAGGAGGGGAGGGGCGTCCTCGGAGCAT
>NW_007739626.1:10095-10687 GCF_000696425.1 Galeopterus variegatus | reverse complement strand
TGTATTTGGTTAACTGACTGTTGAATAATTGGCACAGCTCTCGATGCCAATGTGAAAGGACCAGCAGAGGCAAAGAGTGCAGTGCCCGATGGTTAGGAAGGTTGCGCTGGTCTTGTGTGAACCCCGCTGTGCAGGGAATGGGTGATCTGCATGTATTTATTCAGGGGCAGAGATAGTCCTTCCAGTTATGGGGTCGCTGTTTAGAACAGACTTGGAAGCCAGATACGTGGTTCTGGGCACTTGTGCACGACCTCAGAGTAGCTGACTACCCTCGCTTTTTAGTTGTAAAATCCTAGGAATAATACCTACCTCAGGGGGTTGGAATGAGTGGGAAAATTAAACAATGCATGTAACGGGCTCTGCGCAGAGCAGCACTCAGTACGTGGGAACTAGCTCTGTGCTGCTTGTCACTGTGCCGGAGGCTGTCAGTGCCCCTGCTAGTCCCTGGCCCCTCACACTTGGGAGCAGGCCCAGCTTCCAGCTGTCCGCATCTGCATTTCTTTGCCCAAGGGCTTTCTCTGGTCCTCACACAGCAGGCTGCAAGAACTAGGGAATTAACAGCTCTGGAAGCTGCCTTCGAGCAAGCCCTGAC
>NW_007739626.1:7731-8025 GCF_000696425.1 Galeopterus variegatus | reverse complement strand
AGCAATATCCTGATTAACTTTCTCTAACGTATGGGTTTATAAGAGTCATGTTTTAAAAACCCTTTTCTCTTATTTCAATTTCAAAAAGTGTCCATATTGTGAATTATGGTAAAGGACAGAACAAAACAGCATCAACTTGCCATTATTAGTCGATTCCTTCTTTTTAGTGGAAGTACATCTAAGGGAAGGGACTCGTTGAAACTTTTACATGAGTATTGTTCTAGTTTTTCAGTTCAACTTGAAAAGCTAAATCGGATGAGTTGGCAGTAACTAAACACCTCGTCAATGAGTCTG
>NW_007739626.1:5006-5688 GCF_000696425.1 Galeopterus variegatus | reverse complement strand
ACTCAGACTGGCATCTGGCATCTGGAGGACCAGAGAGAATAAGGGGTGGGCTCCTTGGACTAGAGTGGGGTGATAGGGAGAGAAAGCGACTGCATTCTAGAGGTCTGTGGGATGCAACGTGGACAGGACTTGGGGACCGTGTTTCTATGGAGAGTGGGGGAGAGGAGGTGTCAGGGACAACTCCCGGTTTCTGACCTGCGTCTCTGCGTGCAGGGTGGTGTCGTTCACAAGGCGTGGGAGGGAGATCGTGTCTGCTCTTCACCATAACTCTTTTGAAGGGCCTTTGAGTCATGCCAATGGGCATGCGGAGGAGACACCGGAATACGAGTATGGACACCAAGGTGTGCCCTTGCATTACCATACAATTTGTCCTGTCAGAGTTTTTATGAAGATCAGATGAAACATGAATCTGTGTTTGCATGTGCGTGGGTGGGTTTCTCATCCTTTTCCAAGATTCACTTTAACTCATAGAAATCAGTGGAAAATACATTAAATGGACTTTTCTCCCCACCATAGGAGTTTAGGAAAACTTTCTTCTTTTCTCCTACACTGGAGATAACCGGACTCAGGTAGATGTTGATGTTATGATGTGTAACCAGCTGGGGATTGTGCTGTAGTTTTGATCCAACTCGAGCTGCCGAGAGTTGCTGTTCCGTGTTGGAGACGCCGAGCTGTGTCCGTT
>NW_007739626.1:2499-3182 GCF_000696425.1 Galeopterus variegatus | reverse complement strand
TCCGTCCATCCATCCGTCCATCCAGCTGCCCGGTCTAGAGACCCTGGAACCAGACTGAATTTTTCCCTCCCCCTCGCTCCTCCATCCTCCCAGCAACCCAGTCCTCCTGTTGCTTCTAGAACAGTTCTCACACTTGTCCCCTCGTCTGGCTCCCAAATGCCCTTGCCAGATGAGGTCGACTCTCACCAGCTCTCTCCTGGAACAACTCATGGTAGCCCACATTCTCTGTCGTCTCCTTTAGATCTTTTCTCCACAGAGTTGCCAGAACAACTGGTTTAAAATGAAGATCTGGCCACGTTACTCTTCAATGACTCTAAGCTCCTTAACGCGCCATTCGAAGCCCTGCATGGTGTTTTCTGCCCACCTCTCAGTTCCTGTCCTCCCCGTGCCCTTGTCTTCCATATACAGCAGGGGGTGGCCTGTAGTTACCATTCCCGAAGCCGGGGCCATCCTTCCCAGGACTCTCACCCATCCGACTCCTGCTGCTCCTGCGAGGCCAGGTTCAGGTACCTATTCCCTGAAACCTTTCCCTGTCCTCCAAGTCCTTCCACAGGAGCAGGCAGGTGGTTTCCAATATCTGGTGTTCTCATCCTTTCACACGCTGTCTTGGGATTTCCTGCTTAACATCGCAACTGTCTGTCTCCCTCACATTTCGAAAGCTGGAACCGCGTCTTAGTCACGCG
>NW_007739626.1:0-741 GCF_000696425.1 Galeopterus variegatus | reverse complement strand
CAGTCCGCCTGTCTGTGTGTGCGAGGTGCTCCGTTTTGGATGCCAGTGTTTCGTGTAAGAGTCTCAGAGGTTTTGTTTTCATATGTAAACACTAGCTTCTCCGCGTTCCTGCCATCGCTATGGAATTCTTTCACCACTCGGCAAGGGTGAATTTTCTTTTTGTTTCTTATACGGCTTTGCTTGCTAAAGCTCCTAAACTGCTAAAGGAGACCTCCTCACAGACCAAAAGGATGATTTTGTCTCTTGATTTAGTAAAACTTCCCCCCAACTTCCAGTTGGTTTGGGTAAACATGGAAGGCATGGTGGCCGCTGCCGTGGGTGGCCCAGGCCCCTTCCAGGCCAGNGATGGCCCCACTGACTCCCTGTTGGGGAACTGACTTCAGCTGAGTAACTGCCTGCCACAGGCGAGGCCCTTCCTCGGTCCATTGTGACAGAATGGTTTATGAAAACCCAGCTGCTAGCCTGACTCTGGGATGACTCTGAAGGGCCATCCAGCTCCAGGACCCCCACACCCACCTTCTCTTTCCACTTGACTCCCATGGGTGTTGTCACTGGGTGCACCCTCTCCCCTGGGCACCTCTTGGCCATGTCTGTCAAAGTCCTGGTGTCTCTCCTAGGAAACCCAGCCCCAGACATAGGGAGTTCAACACTGAATTGGTTCAGGGGAAAAGACTGGTGTATTAGTTGGTTCTCCAGAGAAACAGAATCAATAGGACTGGTAGGATATATATATATATACAA
>NW_007739625.1:34835-35117 GCF_000696425.1 Galeopterus variegatus | reverse complement strand
TTCTCTTCCCAGCCCCCCCCGAGGCTGGCCGGGGCCTTCCCACGCTGCCAGCCCCGTCTGAAAACCGCGGGAAGAGTGGGACTATAGGCCGGTCCACAGGCCCTGGGGTGCTCCATGTCGAGGTAAGCAAATAGCACGTCCCAGCGGGGAGCTACGTCAGACAGAGATGACTGACCTGCCGTGACTATGCCGGCCTTCTCCGACACCACCCTAGAAAATGAAGGCAGCTTTGTTGTGGGTGCCCAGCCTGGTGTGATGGGCAGGGGCCAGGCGGGCGAGGGG
>NW_007739625.1:18186-34426 GCF_000696425.1 Galeopterus variegatus | reverse complement strand
ACACAGCTCTCAGGATCGCGCTGTTTCCTGACGCGGGCACTCCAGACCCGTCGCCATTTTATATCCGGCCCCCTACTTTTTAAAATAGCCAGTTATTTTACTCTAGAGCAAGAATACATTGTAGCAGATGCCTTCTCACAGAAAAATATTTTCTCGTGCCGGCCCAGTGGCACCCTGCTACAGTGCGCCGCTTGGGAGCGAGGCGGCGCTCCCGCCGAGGGTTCGGATCCCACATACAGACCGGTTCCCGCTCACTGGCTGAGCGAGGTGCGGGCGCAACACCGAAGGTTGCGATCCCATTGCCGGTCCCGGTACGGTACGGGCGCGACACTGAGGGTTGCAATCCGTTGCCGGACACGAAAAAAGACAAAAAAAAAAAAAAAAAGAAAAATATTTTCTTTCCTTTAGCCTTTCTAACCACAACTACATCTCCAAATCCATAGCTTTCTTCATATCTCTTTTTCTACATACTGATTCCTTTCTTACCAACAATACTAAATTAGCCTCAATTACCTAAAATTTTCATAATTAAAAATCATTTTGTTATAGGTTAGGTTCATAACTTAAAAGCCTCTAGTAAAGACATATATAATCCTGCTTGATCAGTATACCAAACACAAGCTAACAACAACCCAAGGGCAGGGCTTTGGGAGAAACCCAGAAGTCAGTTCTTTTATAGCTTTTAGTCTTTAAACAAAAATAAACAAGTATCAAACATACCACAAAATGTGTTGACCTAAAGGCAAATTTAGGCAGAAGGTTTAAATCAAATTTGAAAACATATTTATTTTATCAAAACTATAGAAAATTAAAGTCATGTGAACTTAAAAAGAATATTTATTTATTTGATGAGCATGCATTAATTATAAGCCAATTTGGTACCATGCAGACAATACAAACACACATATAGACATGAACACATGAACATGTAGACATAACATACATTTATGTCCATATATATATAGACAAACAGACAGATAAAATAGAAAACTCACTAGTATAAAAGGACAGTTAGATTTGAATTGTTTTCCTTTATTAAAAAATGTCAAAATTTATCTGTGAGGCCTCACCCTGTTTTAGAGAAAATAAGGTAACAAAACAGGTTGATTTCAGCTTAGTATTTTTGTTTTTCAAATGGGTTACAGAGCATAAGGGCTGAGCTAATGAAAGCCATTTGACTTTTGAGGTTTTCAGGAGAAAAGCAGTAGACCAAAAGGGGTCTGGTTGGCACCATGGCTGCTTTTCTCATAAAGCCTCAGAGTCTTTGGTGAAGAAGAGAAGCACTTGCTGATAAGAAAAGAACCACTGTTTTAAAGAGAGAAGAGAAGCATTGTGCAGATAAGGAAAGAAAATAATAACCCTTTGGGGTCTTATTTCTGAAGAATGCTTCTCTCTTGAAGGTTCTGGAAATAACCCTTTCGAGCCTCTCACTGCTCAAAAGAAATGGGCTTTGAGTAATCCTTTGCATCTCCATCACCCTGGGAGAGGTGACAGCTAACTTAGTTAGGCTTCATGATAACCAGAAAGTCTAAACCACAATGCTCAGCAAACATTTCAACTTAAACTTCTATGCCTTTGTGCTGTGTTAAAATATGCCTTGAAACAGGCAGAATGCCATATGGTGAATAACATATGGTATATGACTGTCCCTATTCATATGGAAAATATGCTAATGATATCCTACAGAGGAAGTAAAAGTGGAACCAGATCTATCTTTTCTATATAGGTTTATCTGGTTTCAGCATCTAAAAATACTGATTTCCAATGTCACACTGGCAATGAGATGGAAGCTGAATAGAAATTGTTGGTGTGTGAGATCAGTTACAAAATAATGCGCCAATGAAGATGGGTATAATCCATGATCTGGTAGGTTAGAGTCAAGGTCATGTTGAGGACTAATAAGAGATGGAGAAGCCCCTGACCAGCCCCTATCTGTATCAAGGGAGTCCTTCAAGGTCCAAAGACTCATGCCTACCTGTGGGAAATAGACTCAGCATCCCGCAAGATGTTACTCCTGTTTGAGAGAGCAGGACTGAAGCCATGTTGGGACCTAAAATTATGTGGGCTCTGTTAAGACTTTAAAAGGACACAGTTTTTTAGGCCGGCTCGGTGGCGCACTCGGTAGAGTGCAGTGCTTGGGAGTGTGGTGGCGCTCCTGCCGAGGGTTCAGATCCCATATAGAGACCGGTCCACTCACTGGTTGAGCACAGTGCGGGCGCGACACTGAGGGTTGCGATCCCGTTACCAGCCATGAAAAAAGACAAAAAGGAAAAAAAAAAAAGGACACAGTTTTTTTCATAGCATGCATTTCTCTGAATTTTCTCTTTTCACTTGGTTATTCGATATTTTGAACCTTGGTTATGGGGCAAGATGACATTATTTACATGAATGTAAAGTTGTTTCCCAGTCAGCCTGGAGCTGCAGACTTGCATGTACTATCCAGACCCTGGGAGACCAAGGAAAACATCAATAAAGCTATGCTGATTCCATCCCTCCAGCAGGGCCATGAGATAACAGCAAGGATGGGAACAGAAACCCGATGGAGCCCTGGTGAGAACTTGCACCTTGTTCCCTGCCCAGAGCTCCTGCGGCTCACATCCCCTTCCCTCCTACTTTTCATTTCCAACTTTCTATTACCTCAACCCCCTCTTTCAAAACCCCTCAGTAAACCTGAGTCTTTTTTTTTTTTTTTTTGTCTTTTTTGAGACCAGCCGCACCACGCTCAGCCAGTGAGCACTGTGAGCGCACTGGTCATCCCTATATAGGATCCAAACCCATGGTGGGGGCGCTGCTGCGCTCCCAGTGCTGCACTCTCCCGAGTGCGCCATGGCCTCGGCCCAAACCTGAGTCTTTGAGATGCATTTTGTCTTGCCATTCTCCTTCAGGTTTACCAGAGACATGAGTTATCCTAACATCTCTCCTCAGGTCACTGGTATTCCTGAATAAAAGCTGACTTCCACTTTCACCAACATTTGTCTTTTGAGTGGTTTGCTTTTGGAAGGGGGCAGGCAGCTGGACCTGTGCCCCGTAACACTCCCACTAGCTTTGTGGATTGTGCTTATTTTTACTGGCTAGAATTCTATTAGGCCCAATGCCCCTCCCCTTTAAAAAAAAAATTGACTTTGTTGATTTTTAAAAAAAAATTTTATTGAGGGCCGGCCCGGTGGCGCACTCGGTAGAGTGCGGTGCTTGGGAGTGCGGCGGCGCTCCCGCTGAGGGTTCGGATCCCATGTGGAGATCGGTCCGCTCACTGGTTGAGCGCGGTATGGGCGCAACACCGACGGTTGCGATCCCATTGCCGGTCACGGTACGGGTGTGACACTGAGGGTTGCGATCCTGTTACCGGTCACGAAAAAAGACAAAAAGAAAAAAAAAATTTTATTGAATCAAAATTTATTATACAAATTTTGGGGGATGAACATTGAAATTTGTTGATCAAATCAATATTACTAGCATATATATTGTTACAGATTATACTTATTCTTTATGCCTTTTGTCCAATCTCTCCCCACCCCCCTCTAATTACCCTAGATTTCTTCTCTCATTCTGAAAGGGTAATGGTTACTCTGTTGATTTATTGCCTAGATGATCTGTCCAATGCTGAGAGGTGTGATCAGGTCCTCCAGTGTTATCATAGAGCAGATGCTTCTTCTGTCACTATGAAATGGGCTTTGTGGAGAGAAACATCCTTTTCTTTTCTTTATCTCTGATGGTGACTCCCCTTGTGTCAATGCACTCCGGTGTCTGATGGACCATCTGCATGGTGGTTGTGTTGTCTAGTTGCTTTCATGGCAGCCACGGTTATTGTGGTGGCTGTGGTTGGCCACCCACATGGGGGTGATGTTTTTGGCATGCTCCTTTTTGCTGGCAGTGTGCATGGTTGTGCAGGGTGTCCGGTCTCCGGCAGGCCCCAAGGCACTGGTCCAGTGTGCCTGGTTGTGGGAGGGGGGTCTGATCCCCTTCTCCATGCCTCAGGTCCCCAGTTGGGCCTCAAGGTGCTAGTGGTGTAAGTGGTTGTAGGTGGCAGTTTGGTTCCTAGCTCCAAGCCTCATGTTCCCTGGCAGGCCCAAAGGTGCTGGTGGTGTGCCTGGGCTAGAACTAATTTTTTGGCCTTTGCTTACTTCTAAAATGAGGGAACTTCCTATGGGAACCAGTACTTGAGTTGTATGGTTGAGCTAAATTGCCGTTTTGCTGCTGTTTCCCTGGGGAAGGCTTTTTGTGCAGCTCAGGGTTTAATAGTTGACCTTATAGGTACTTCTGGCTCTCCAGAGACCTGGTGCACCTGGGTTGTGTAGAAACTCTAATCTGGGCCTGAGTTTTTTCATCTAACTGCACCCCATGCAATTCTGCATTCCCAACCAGTCTCCTCTGAGTGATCCTGCACAGATTGGGGGGAGGATCAGCTGTCCTTGCTGTGTCCCAGAGTTCTCCCAATGGGCCTGTCTCCCCTACTGCCCATGCTCCAAACATATCCCATGGTATAGCCCTGTGCTGGTCCCTTGTGATGACTCACCGGCCTCTTATTCAGCTGTTCTGGCTCCTCCCTTCTGCATGGGTCTACGGTAACCCTATTAGTGATCTTGATCTTTGGGGGGCCACCAAGGCCCTCTTCCCCCCTGCTGCCTCCAAGTAACTCCATCTGCAGGGCACAGCTGTGGCTTCTGCCGGCTCCTGCTCCATGTGCTCAGCAGCTCAAGCCTTAAAGCAGCCGCGGTCCGAAATGCTCAAAGCAGTTTTTTCTTTCTCATTGTGGTTTCTCCCACCTTCATGAACTCCATAGGTCTCTCCTCCTCTTCCCCTGAGCTCCAGCGGCCCCAGCTTGGTTGATGTTACATTTTTATAGTTGTAAATTGGTTGATTTACAACTATCTCTTGGAGAGAGTGATGCTGGGGACCATTTATTCCACCATCTTGACCGGAACTCCCCAATGCCCCTTTTTATAACAATATAATGCCTCCTTTACTATTCTGAAATGGAATTCACAGGTAATGTAATTTATCCAAAACATTTTTTAAATCAGTATAATGATCTAACTATATAAAGTAAAAAATAAATAAAATACCCTTATAATAGAATAATATGAAGGTATTTCAAGAAGTTCAAGGAAAAATAGAACCAAAAGATAATACAAATCATTCCATGAACTTTTTGAAGTTCCCTTGCATATGTCACAGAATGTAATCTCTGAGGCATTCAGAGGCTTATGTCTGTGGGTAGAATCATCGTGAGTGTGACAACCACAAATTCAGAACACATCAGGATGAACTGGAGACTCAAACACCATGAGCAGTGTTGTTCTGCAGGACATGAGTTTTCAAAATAGTGGATGACTCTTGGTAAAGTTCCCAGGCAAACAAAATACAATCTCCCCTTGGCTTATTCAGTAGTCACAGTCCCAGAAAATTCATTCTTAAAAATATGTGAAAACTACTTAGAGACTTATATAAGTAGATCTGGGTTTTAGTACAGATAATAAATAAAAAGTTTTATACCTACATGAAAGTCCTGTAGGATATTTGAAAGTCTCATTTTTTTTTTTTTTAAAGATGACCGGTAAGGGGATCTTAACCCTTGACTTGGTGTTGTCAGCACCATGCTCACCAGCGAGCCAACCGGCCATCCCTATATGGGATCCGAACCTGGGGCCTTGGCATTATCAGCACCGCACTCTCCCGAGTGAGCCACGGGCCGGCCCATAGATTACATTTTTGATGTATGGATTTGTCTTGTACATTATAGAACATCTAGCATCTCTGGCCACTGCCCAATAAATTGGCAGAAGTATCTTCCAATCATTTTAACAAACCAAAACAGGTCTACAAGTTTCCAAAGTGCCCCAAGGGTATATAATATCTCCTCTGTTGAGAGCCACAGGGCTGGAGGATTCAGTAATCAGTTTTCTGACTATGATAGTATCACTGTGATGTTGAAATTCTAAACCTTCATTTGGCTGATACAATTCTTTGCAGCAGCCCCAGAAACAAAATCCTTCTAACCTAAGGGAAAGAAAAAAAACAGTTTACGGGAAGGATACTGGAGCAGCTCACCCTATTGAAGGAAGAGCTGAACAGGCAAGCCTCAGTGTATCATTTAGGATTAAGCTCCAGTAAACATAATAGAAAACCCCAAATAACAATGGCTTAAACAAGATAGAATTTTAATTATCTCTCACATACACTGAGCCTGCAGGTGAGAAGTCCAGAGTTGGTATAGCAGTTTTGCTCCATGAAGTCCCAGAGACCGAGGCTCATTCTGCTCACAGCTGCACCGTCCAGCAGGCGTGGCTCTGGCCTTCAGGGTCCATGACGGCAGCGGAATGCAAGAATGGATGAAGAATAAGGAAAAGGGTGCATCCCAACTATCTTGGAAGGAAGGTTCTCAGAAGCTGCCACAAGGCAATTCCCCTTACATCTCACTGGCCCAAACTTAGTCACACGGCCATGCCTAACTGCTGCAAGGCTGACAAGTGTAGAGTTTACTTTGGGTGGTCATGGGACCAGCTGAAAATTCTATTACCAAAGAAGAAAAGAAAATGGATATGGAATGACAAACTAATAATCAGTGCCCCACTTGGGGAGGAGAGGAATTGGGGTAGCTCCAGCGTCTCAGCGGGCAGCGTTGTCTGTACATGGCCAGTGTTGGTAGCTTTGATGGTTTATGACCGTGCTGTGCTGTAATCCAGCTGTTGTGCTGTTGGCGGTTCAGGCTTCCTTGGTGTGGTGGGCTAAGTAATGTCTCCCCAAAGATGTTTATATTCTAATCCCTGGAACCTGTGAATATGTCACCTTCCATGGTAAAAGGGACTTTGAAGATGTGATTAAATTAGGGCTCATGAGATGGGGAGATTGTCTGGGATTATCCAGAAGGGCCTAAAGCAATTACAAGACTCCTTATAAGAGGGAGGTAGACCAGAGAGAGAGAGATGATTATGGAAGCAAGAGGTCAGAGGGATGTGAGGAAGGGGTGGCCTCTAGAAGCTGAAAAAAAGCAAGGAAACAAATTGTCCCCAAAGCCTCCAAAAACATGTACCTTGATGTTACGCTTCTGACATCCAGAACTATAAGAAAATAAATATGTGTTGTTTTATGCCACTATTTTGTGGTAATTTGTTATAACAGTGGTAGGAAACTAATACATTTGGTAACTATTTTCTGAGCCTGATTCTAAAGCCTCATAAATTTCATGAGCTACTCAATGATCTTCCAATAAGTCCCTTTCCTAGTTAGAGTTGGTTTCCATTATGTCCAACAAAGGACCAGGTTAGTACAATCATAGATCATCCCTCTGGGGTTCACCAATAAGAAAACTCAGCACCATAGAACCTTTGTTTTCCATTTGCCTCTGCTCAGGAATCATACTCCCATGTGAGTGGAAGCTAATTTTCCAGATGAGATAACATGCCCAGCTCTGTGGTAAGAGGGCTGAGGTCCTGTGATTGGCAGCCCTACCAGAATGCCGCAGATTGAGGAAGGAGCAATTTACTCCAAGTAATGAGGCAAGTGTTTTTACCAGAGATAGGAGAAAAATAATACTGGCCAGCCAAAACCAACAGATTTTATTAATTTAATATTTCTGAGACATAAAAGACATCTTCATATCTATGAGTCAGTCAGATTGCCAAAATCAAAAACCAATAAGGGGCTGGTTGGTTAGCTCAGATGATTAAAGCACAGTGTTATAACACCAAGGTCACAGTTTCGGGCCCCTGCACTGGCCCGCCGCCAAAAATCCCATGAAAATCAATAATGGATTTCCAATTAAACATGACAGATTAATTAAATGTGTTTGTCTCCTCTTTTTTTCCTGAAACTCCACCAAAAAAATGGTATTAGCCATAGGGCAAATAGAAAGTGAACATTGGCAGACAAAAAATAACAAATTTTTGAAAGCGAGGAAACAGATGGAAGAATGGTACCTGACATTGCTAAGCAAAAGAAGCTCAAACCTAAGTGTCCAAAGAAGTGGATACCAAGAAGCAGCCAGCTAATTTACCCTGCCCGCATTCAGAAAGGCTGAGGGCTTAGATGCTTCCTGTGCATGAAAAGAAGCATTTCAGTCAGGCCTCATAATCAAGTATAGGTGGATAGAGAATTTGATAAAATGTTGTAACATAATATAAGATATATTTGAGCAAATAAGTTAGCATACCGTACTAGCCTCTGGATAAAATTAATATATTAGGTTATTAAAAATATAAGTAGATAAGCAAAGAACATAAGATATTTGAGGAAAGCTTCCAATATCAGCAATAAATCCCAGAGGAAATAAAGATTATGCAAGGAACAGAACAAAACTTTACTAAAAACTGTAATTGGTAACAGAGAGATAAAAAAAAATTATATCCATGAAACAAGGAGAATGCTTGTTTGTTTGTTTAAAAAAGGAATAATCAGAACAAGAAAACTTTATGGAAATTAAAAATATGGTCATGAAACAAATAAACAAAAAATCAATGAAAAGGTTAGAATATAAAAGCCAGGAAATCTCCTAGAAAGTATAATTAAAAAAAAAAAAAAAAAAGGGCCGGCCTGTGGCTCACTCGGGAGAGTGCGGTGCTGATAACACCAAGGCCCCAGGTTCGGATCCCATATAGGGATGGCCGGTTCGCTCACTGGCTGAGCGTGGTGCTGACAACACCAAGTCAAGGGTTAAGATCCCCTTACTGGTCATCTTTAAAAAAAAAAAAAAAAAAAAAAGACAATAAGAGAGGAAAAAAATAAGACACTTAAAGGATCATTTCAGAATGTCCAACATTTGACTAAGAGGATTTCCAGAAAGAGAAAACATGAAGAAGAAAAAAAAAAAAAAAAAAGAAAAAGAAAAAAGGGAAGAAATAATCAGATAAACAAATTAAAAAAAAAAATCCCAGAGCTGAAAAAAAGTGCAATTTAGACATGCAATTTCAGATAGAAAGATCGCACTAAATGCCTGGCCCAACAAATAAAAAGATTCACACCAAGCTACAGTGTGAAATTGCAGGACACTTAAATAAACTTAAAACTTCTAGGGGGTTGGGGATGGGGGGCAGCCACATAAAAAGGATCAGGAGTCAGAATGAGCATTAAACTTGTCTAGAACAACAGAGTTGAGAAGACAATGAAGCAATGCCTTTCCAGTTTTCAGAGGAAGTTATTTTCATCCTAGAATCCTATTCCTACCCTTGTGTAACAATCAACTTTGAGAGTGAACATGCAAGGACGCCCATGCACTCTTTCTCAGCCTGTTGGAGGATGAGTCCCAGCACGAAGAGTGACCTAGCCAAAAAAAGAAAACATGGAAGCTGGAAAACAGGGAGTGTCACACATAAAAGTATAGGGACATTAGTCCTGGGATGACGACCTAGGTAGGCAGCAACCAGTCCAGACAGGAGCAAGACAGAGACAATCAATTGATTACCTGAGATGTTGAATGTAGTATTGATAAGCATCTGAAAGTCCTAATGAAACACTTGGCTAGACTGACAGAAAACTGATGAGTTGGAAAACTAGGCAATTCTTAACTCCAAAGAAAACAAAAGGTTGTACAATAAAGGATAAGTAGTTGGCTTACCAACTACTACTTGGCTTACCAATGACCAACATTTACATAAGAATGTAAATACTAAATATTGAATTAACTAGAAATTAGGTTAGAATTATATTAGGAAGATAGGGTAAGTAAGTGTGTGTGAAGAGTTAATAGATAATGTCTAAAATTTTGGGGGTTTTGTTTCTGTTTTTGTTTGGCAGCTGTCTAAAATCTAAAATTTATAAATAAAGAAATAGTACAGTGATAGGCATTTTATATCAGGAAAAACTGCCAAAGATTTAAAAGCCCCTGGGAAGCTTGGTGGGGTTGGGAGAGATGGGAGGTACTACTTTTTTTTTTTTCAATATAAGCTTCGTAGTACGACTTAATATTGTATAACTTCATACTACTTTGATTAAAAAAATTTTTGTGACTTTCCTCCCCCAAAAAGAAGCAAGTAGAATAAATCCAGAGATTATTCATGTTTTAGCTTGTATCATGCATTAATGCCAACACTCCATTTTGTGCGAATTCTCTTCAGATACTCATTTGCTGAATTTAAGAAGAGATCATTGCTTCATAGGCCCTGTCTCCCTCAGCGACCAATATTTGAACTTTCAAAGAATTACTCACAAAGGAAAAAATATTCTCTATTATTTCCTCTGTGTATTAAGTGAATGTCCCAAGGCATGAAATATGATTTAAAAATATTTGTTTTCAAAATGTTCATTTATTCTCCACATTTATTATACCACATCTGTCTGGCATTTGATAACCAAATCAAAAGTCTCCCTTGCTGTGCTCTGCCTTGGTCTGGATCTCACTCAATCCCCTCCAAGATCATGACCTCATTACCCCATCCAGGGCCTTCTCGTTTTGACTCATTTGAATAAGTCCCACATTTTATAAACTGCCAAATATTCAATATTCTATAAACAACAGTATTGTCTATATTTTGCTAACATATATATATATATATATATATATATACACACACATATGTGTTTTATATATATATACATATATATATATATATTACAGCAAAGAAGTTTATAAATTCAGAACCTGTTAATCTAGAATAAAGACATTTAGCATGCATCTAATAAAATATACTTGTCTGGTAGATGGAGCAGTCTTTCAGTGCCAACAGAATAGTAAACAACTATCTTATGATTAATAAAACATAAACTCAATAGTCATTTTTTAACATGGGCATTCTCTCCTTAAAATGTTTCTAACAGATGAATTCTGTCATAGTGAAGGTAATTTTACATACCAAAGTCTTCTGATGAACTGTCAAGGGAACATGTTCACTAAAATGTAGTATTCATATTGAAGATTCACTTTAACAAATTGTTGATTTTAAGAAAGAAGTTGAGGAACAAATAAAATGTTCTCCATCTAAGGCTCTTCACTCACAATTATGATTTGGCCAAAAACAAACCCTGGTACTTATATGAATTTATAGCTGGAAAGCAAAACATGTAAGAACAGTAAAAAAGATCTCATCACCAGGAGAACACAAGGGTCAGGCTGCATAGTTATCTCATGAAGTCAATCAATCTAGACAGCCTAGTTTATGGTTCAAGTCAAAATTTATATCCCTTTCCTGCCAATTCAAATATCTGGGGGTAAAAACACACTTTCTAGAAAGCTATTTTATCTAAATTGTTTAGTTTTTTCCCTTTATTTTGGTAAAATATATATAACACAAAATTTGTCATTTTAACCACTTGTCCACCCCAATCCACATTAGCATAATGACCCTCCTTGATGGTATCAGCCAGCCCTTGGTGCACTATATAAGCTCTACCACCCCCACACCTGGTGCTGTCCCCCATTTTCAGGGCAGCCCCAAGCTGCCTGCCACTTTGAGCACAGCCCAGCAGATTTTCTTCCTTTAATAAAGCTTGAATGGAACCTGGCATCTTGGCACACTTTCTTTCATTATGGTGCCAAAACCCGGAAGGGTTTTGGCCAGACCATCAGCCAATCCCCTCTCTTGGGCTGATTGGCTCCTGGCTGCCCTTCCCAGACCTGCTGAAATCAGACGCCTCTAGGACTCTCTCCTTTTGCCATTTCAGACCAACACATCCAACACCAGCCTCCATTCAGGGTGTCAGTGGATCTGTCCTGCCTACTTCTACAGGTTCCCCCAACTACTCTCTATCACTCCGTTCTCTACAAGCCCTGGAGCCTGGCTGAGGGAACTCTTCTCGTGCCCCCTCAGCTATTGGAGGATGCTCCTCTAGCCAGTCAGTGGCTTTTCTCTCAAAAAGAAGATGGGCACCAAAGGGGACGCCCATTGCTGGCACTCTTTTTCTGCCAGGACTGACTGCCCTTTCTCATCCTCTACATGGGATCCTCACGATCCAAACCTCCATGCTCTATGCCTACAGGCTGTTTCCTGGCCAATTTCTTGGCCTCCAGGGAGACATTAAAACTCGAACACCTCATTACAATGGATCCCAGTGGCCACAAGATGGCATTCCATTTAGATACTCACTGAAATGGCAAAAGCTGCACAGATTTCTTTATGTTCAAGCCTTCTTCTATCTCTGAACGCATTCTTCTCTCTGTCAAAACTGTCTTATGTGTCAAATTCTCGTAGCTCATGCTCAACCTCCTCTTCCAGACTCGGATCAATCTTCCGATCCATCAGCCCTCCACATTTCTCTCTCTTCCCCACACCTGGCCTCCAGATGCTATCCTCAGCCCAACTCCTCCCCTTCTCCACCTTCTCAGGTAACAACCCTGCCTCAGCTCTGGCTTTTTATAACCCTTCCATGAAGTGGCTGGGAAGGAGGGAATTGTCTGAGTCCACGTAGAGGGAGCAGGTCTGGATGGCAGCTCAGGTACATGCTCAAAATAATAGGTGGTATGTGGGAGCCGTTGCTGTTCCTTGCACAGACCCAAATTGGAACTGTCAGGCCAGCCACAGGGATTGGGATCTCCAGGATAACATGATCATACACTTGATTTATGATCTCCAAAAGGCTACTCACAAGTCAGTCAATTATGACAAGCTTAGAGAAATCACACAGAGATACACTGAAAATCCCAGCAAGTTCCTAACCCACCTCTCTGAGGCTTTACATGAATGCACATGTATAGACCCAAACTCCCCTGCAGGCATGACCCTCTTACACTCTAATTTCATGACCCAATCAGCCCCTGATATTCAAAAAACTATAAAAGAGATCAGGTCAAATACCAGCTCCTGGCTAATGCCATCCATGGCTCACATACTCCAAAGCCAGCAACCTTAAGAGGCAAGCCACCCAGGAACTGCTTCAAATGCAGTCAACTGGGCCACTTGGCACGGGCCTGTTGTAACCTGTCCTCACTGCAAACGGCCAGGTCACTGGGGGATCAACTGTGCCACTCACCAGAGAGGGAGTGGCCCAGTCCCCAACCTACAGCCTTTGGCTTCACAGCCATCCCCACCAGAGCTTCTTGGCTTTGCCCAGGAGGAGGACTGATGATGCCCAGGGCCTAAGGCCCCCATGGAGATCACCATGCATGAGCCCAGGGTAACTTGCCTCGTAGCAGGTAAGCCGATCCCTTTTGTCATCTTTACAGGGGCCATTTACTCTAACCTTGCTGAATATGCAGGACCAACAGCCCCATCTTCTATCACAATAGTTGGGGTCACAGGATCAGAATACGACCCATGGATCACACAAACCCTTTGCTACACCCTACAACACACCCAATTCACACACAAATTTTTAATAATGCCTCAATGCCCAGCCCCCTTACTGGGATGGGACATTCTTTTCAAATTCAAAGCTACTCTTACCCTAAGCACTTTAACTCCAGCTACAATACTCCTGTTAGAGGCTACACCCACACCTGGCCCCTGGGGCTTCCACCTTCCCCTCCCCCTCAGACAAGGTCAATCCTTCATATGGGACACTTCTTCTCTCTCCATTACTATGCACCATTCCCCATCCTTGTTAAATTATGGAACCCCTCTTTGTTCCTTAATGTCTCACAGTACCCCATCGCTAACAAACACCTAATAGGGTTAAAACCCATCATACACAAACTCCTTTCTTCTCATCTCTTACGGCCTACCCACCCACCTTTTAATACACCCATCCTTCCAGTTATAAAGCCTAACAGCTCATACCACTTAGTACAGGACTGATCCTGACATGCGCCATTCCCAACAACTCACCTGGATGGTACTACATCAGGGGTTTTGGGATAGCCCCCACTTCCCAGCCAAGCCTTAGCTCAAGACTTATCTGAACTTCCCCGCAACCTCTGGCACTTTAATACAATATTTGGATGACCTCCTCTTTTGGAGCCCCTCCTATGAGGATTCACAGGCCCACACTGTTGCTCTCCTTAATTTCCTGGCCTCCAGGGGATATCAAGAGTCTCCCAGCAAGGCAGGGACCCTTCCTGTAACTAGAACTGGCATAGCAAGTCCTGCTAGTGCCTCTCAATTCTATCAAAAACTCTCAGAAGAATTATATACCGATAGCATCTCCTCCCTCCAGTGACAGGTCACCTCACTCACAACAGTCGCTTTATGGAACAGCCGAGAAGGAAGGCACCTCCCTCTTCTTGGGGGAGGAATGCTGTTATTATGTAAATGAGTCCGGGGTGATCCAAAATAACTTAAACCATTTCACTGAACCCTTGGATACCCTGGCTTATGCCCCTACTAGGACCCCCTCACTGTGTGGCAACTCATCCTGCTTTTTGGTCCCTGTCTCTTTTGGCATTTCTCTAATTTCTTATGGGAATGCATGCAGACATTTGCCAACCAAAAGGTCACCGAATTGTTCCTGCGAGGAAGATGTCAGCCCCTCAGAATCAATGACCCTTCCCCAGAAGAATACAGCCTCCCCACACAAAGCCAATACCCTGCCACCTAATTGTTTTGCCTGCCAGCATAAATCTTTTATTTTTTCCATTTCTTCACCCATCTCCAGTAGGAAGTAGCTTCAGAAGAATGAGACCTTTGCCCCTTTTCTCTTCTTATACTTAAAAGGCAGGAATGATGGATTTTGGACATGACTGGCGCCATTGTGCACACAATGAGCACAAAATAGCGGCAGGCCTTATCTTCCACTCCAACACCAAGCCCCTCCCCCTTCCCTTTATGAGAAGCCTCCTGACTTAAACAGAAACCCCTTTTGCTTCCTCAAGGACACAGTTCTCCACCCCGATCCACATTAGCATAATGACCCTCCTTGATGGTATCAGCCAGCTCTTGGCACACTATATAAGCTCTACCACCCCCACACCTGGTGCTGTTCACCATTTTCAGGGCAGCCCCGGGCTGCCTGCCACTTTGAGCACAGCCCAGCAGATTTTCTTCCTTTAATAAAGCTTGAATGGAACCTGGCATCTCGGCTCACTTTCTTTCAAAATTCAACTGCACATTCTCAACAAATTTTTTTTAAAAAGAGAGATAGAAATATAAGTAGTGCCAGCAGCTATGCCTCTGTTAAATTCAATGAACATGTGCCCTTGCCAATGGATATGATCAAACCTAAATTGGTCTAATTACGTTGTCAAACCTGTGGAAAAAATATTTGATTTTATTTTAATTGTATCCCTGATGATGGGCAAAGATGTGAAAAGCATTACCCAGGTCACCAGGCTATGAATGGTGATGGCTCCTCTGCTGCCTATCAGATCAACAGACAAGCTCAGGGAGTCCTGCCTGGGTGGTAGCCTGCCTGGTGGATTAGTTCCACCAGTGGCTTGCCTGGTTCCACTCACTAATCCCCCTCAAGGCAGGGCCTTGTGTTCAAGCTGGCAGAGAGGACCAGATTTTTGTCTTTACTCCATGAAGAACCTTCCCATATAAATATCTCTCTTGAAGTCAACTACATAAACCCAGAAAGAGCATGCATTTTGAAATCAGAGGGATCTGGATTTAGATAATTTACTTAACTTCTCCAAGCTTCAGTTTCTATGTCTATGGAGTAAGAGAAATAATATCTGCATTATGTCTATGGGGGTACTGTATCTGAGGATACTACTATATCCACATTATATGTCTGTGTGTTGATCACAATACATGCTATAGAATACAGACTTAATTTTATATTATTATTACTTAATTATTATATTATTGTGCCTACTCTTTCTCTGCCTGTCTTTAGAATGAGACTCATAACTGGACATTTAGAAACTTTGCTCTCTCTGCCAGATTAGACCTCTGGGTGCATATAATTTGTTGAACAACAAATGTGCTTAATATGTGTTCAGCTATTATATTGAATATAGAGGGCAGGTTAGAACAGGTTTTGGAGTTAGACCTGGCTTCAAATTCAACCTCCACCACATCCCAACTCTTTGGCCTTAGAAAAATCAATTAACTTCTCTGAGCCTCTATTTTCCATTTGAAAAATAGGAAAACACTACTTTTTCTATCTATCTTACAAGCACTTTTGAGGGGATGAAATTGCATAATATACACTCATATGTTGCTTAACAATGGGGATACATTCTGAGAAATGTATCCTTAGGTGATTTCATCCATTGCAAAGATCATAGAGTATACATACACAAACATTGAAGGTATAGTCCACTACCCACATAGGCAAGATGATATACTCACATGTGGTCTGTCATTGACTGAAATGTCGTTTTGTGGCATATGATTGTATGTCAAAATGTTCTGTGAATAATAGAATGTTATGCAAATGTAAATTGTTTTCATTGTTATCAGTATTATTATCATGACTATTGGGATTATTATAA
>NW_007739625.1:16777-17618 GCF_000696425.1 Galeopterus variegatus | reverse complement strand
GTTGTTTTCATTGTTATCAGTATTATTATCATGACTATTGGGATTATTATAAATAATACTTAATTTTATTATTCCTGAAAAATGATTTAGAAAAAAGAAAAATATTATCTCATTCAAGAAAAACTAGTTATTGCATAGCCAGCTCTTTCTTATATTAAGGAAAAGATAAAATTAATAAACAAACACTTAAACAAAGACTACTAGCCAGAGAATTAAAATACAACTTCTAGTCTGCATGCTAATACTGACAATTTCTTGTACTGATCTCCCTAATTTATTTCATTTGGCTTTCTTAGCTCTAAAGTAATTCTGCCCTCACTTGATACTAGGAGGACAAATATAGAAAAACAATGACAGAGACGTCAGGCCCTTTAAAAAGATGCCTCCTGTATTCAGATGAGTTGTTTATTTCTTCCTTCTTTAGATATGGTTGTGGGCAAACTTCTCACTTTGGTAATGCACCTTGTTTTATGAGCAAGACTGCTATGGATACAATCATCAGAGATTGATAGGTGTGGTAGAGTTAACCAAGGAAATCTTTAAGGAACATTGGAGGACTTTGGCTTTAATTAGAGTATGGTTAACATACAGTATTGTTATATTAAGAAGACTGTTCAAACCACAGCCAAGTAAAATTCAGAAACAAAAATGACCCATTATTTGCAGAATAGGAGAAATAGAACATTCAAGAAAATTAAAGTAATATCGGTCTGTCAGCAGAAACCCACAAGAATTTCAAACTTCCTTTTCAGAGCCAGAAAATTTTCTTTAAAAGAGAAATTTAGGGCCGGCCTGTGGCTCACTTGGTAGAGTGCGGTGCTGATAACACCAAGGCCACGGG
>NW_007739625.1:12901-15688 GCF_000696425.1 Galeopterus variegatus | reverse complement strand
AAAAAAAAAAAAGAGAGAGAGAAATTTAGAAATGCATTGTTGGTAGGAATGTGAAAGGAGCAAAAAAAAAAAAATTAATACATTTTGCTTAATCTGGAAACTATCTGGCTCTTATGCCATTTTTAAGTGTCAAGCTCAGTGAAAAGAACGTGAATTTTACATCTCACTGTAAGTAATAATATTCGCAGAACAATTCATCTTATTCTGCTGTAGGCAGAAGTCTAGCAAACATTGTGAACCCTTGCCAGCTCCAGGTTATGGTATGTACTCAGAAGCTGTCCTTTCATTATACAGGAAAATATCTTTCCCAAAACTGTACCTTGAGCTGTAAGCCAGTGTCTGGGGTCTGGGGCCTAGTTACTGCTTAGGGTTTCTATGTTGATTCCACCCTCTACCCAGAAAGAGACTGTACCAGTGTCATCATCAGCTTTCCTAACAGAAAATTGCTCTCTTCTCTTTCTTGAAATGACATTTACCAAAAGATCAAGAACACCTGTGCCCTCTCCCGGTGAGAGTAGACTTTAATTAGCAAGGGTCCAATCAAGAGCAAAAACCACACAGTAATTTAAACAGGGAACTTTAACATAAAGAATTATTGAGCTATGAATGATAAGGGAGTAACTCTAAAGATGGAATGAGGGCTCTAAATGGTGCTGGAGAACTGAGGGAAAGTACCTAAAAAGGGACAAACTTGGAGGAAGGGGTTCAGAGCTCACTGAAGAGGGTGTGGTCACTGCCCACTTGGTGTTGAAGTTCCTAAATTGCTCAGCCCAGAGTTGTCAGGAAAGCAGAACAACCCTTTGGGGCACAGAGGGAGATGAGTGCAGAGAGAGTCAGGGAGCTGCCGCAGGTATGAAGCCTGGGACATGTGACGTCCATGTCAGGATAGCCACGAGAAACAACTCTCTGGGACCCAGGTGAGCCAAAGCTGATGGGTGGGAGTGCAGAAGGAGTTGGGCTGCCACTGTGGGTGTTGCTGGGACCAGGACATGAGAGGCCTCCTTCTGCAGTGCACCCCAGCATACAGTTTGGACTGCTGCAATTCTGAGCCAGTGGATGATGGTTGAACATCCAGTTTACTAGACAGCCATCCCCAGGGATCTCCAACATGCCCGTGCAGAGTAGCAACCTGGGCTAGGGTAAAAGCCAAGCAGTCTGGGGCTCCCAGCCATACAACTGATATTCAAGAAAGTCACTGAAGAAAGCACACAGAAAACACTACATCATACAGGCACTTAGCACTGGGCCAGGAGCAAAAAAGAAAGCATACTCTTCAAGACTCTTGCTAAAAAGCCATCAGAACCAGGAAGGAAAACATCTTTTTCCTTCAATGTCTCTCTCCAGCACCCTCTACTGACAAAACATTGTGCCAGCTGGAAAAGGAAAAAACACTTAAAGGGCCCAGATCTATTTTAACAGATCAGTCAATGAAGGGAGCTGAGAGGCAATAAATTGGTAACTGGTACATTCTCCCTCTGGCTGAAGCTCTCCATATAATCCGACCTCCCCAGTTAATTGCTCTCTCTCTCCTGTCCCCTAGAACTTATCTTGCCCCCATGTGCCACCTGCTTCCATCAATTCCACAATGATTCTGATCTAACCCAGCCCTTCCAGCCATCTACAATTGGACATCTCAGATCTCTATTGCCTCTGTTGAGGGTGGCTCATAATTATGAGCCAGTGGAGCCCTCTGGTGGCAGATACAGTGTTGCACAGCTTATTGTAGGAATAATTATAATCAACAGTTGAACTAGAGATTATAAAGGCAAGTTTTTAGGGTGATAGAATTTTCTGTGTGGCTCTGGAGTAGAGAATACATGAGTCTATGCACTTTTCAAAACCAATAGAACTGCATACTAGAAAGAGTGAACTCTAATACATGCAAATTTTTAAAAAATCAACTAGTATGTTGGAGGATCACAGGATGGAATGCAGACTGTGAGAAATGATTCTGCGTTTCAAGTGTATGACATAACCTTACTGAAAGTGTTGTGGAATAAGCAGACCTAAGGTAACTTTGGAAAAATGGTGCCTTGACTGGAAACTGTAAAGCTAAAGATAAAAACAATTGTACATAAACTCTGTAGTCTGTAAATTAGTTCCTTACAAGGATATAGGTTAAGACATCTGAAATTACTTTATATCTATGCTAGATTTGAACAAATGATAAGCAATAGATAATAGGATCCAGGTTTCTCACAGAGGGAAAAGTTACAAAATAACAAGAGAGACACTAGAATAAACCGTGTGGTAGTAGGTTAGAGTTTGGGACATCGGCATAAATTCATATTTAGTTTAATACACAGATAAAGAATTAGGTAGGTAAATAGATAGATAGATAATCATAGATATTTGTGTATTTGTGGAAATGCATGCATATATTTCCTAGCTCTGTCTGCTCAGAAGACCTAGAAGCAGTGTCCACCACATAGCAATGAGCACACTTGTGCCCAGATCTTGGTTTCTAAAAACAATTCTCCAATAAAAGAAATGAGGGCTCCTTGCAGAATGGCCAATTCTAGTGCTGGGGAAGGGAAAATAAAAGGGGAGCTTGAAGAAAAGTTAAATATAGTGCCAGGAAGAAAGGAAGTGTTCAGAAAACAAGAAGGACACAGGAGCCAATCCAAGAGTTCCCGTGGCCAAAGCGGGAAAGATTTCAGCAACCATGTTATTCTGAGATAAGAAGATGAATTTTTAAAAAAATAGTTGAAAGAAAGTGGTTGTTTCTGGGCCGGCCTGTGGCTCACTCGGTAGAGTGCGGTGCTGATAACACCAAGGCTGCGGGTT
>NW_007739625.1:10759-12015 GCF_000696425.1 Galeopterus variegatus | reverse complement strand
AACACCAAGCCAAGGTTTGAGATCCCCTTACCGGTCATCTTTAAAAAAAAAAAAAAAAAGTGGTTGTTTCTGGGGAGTAAGAAGCAACAGAGGGGCAGGAACTGCTGTTTTTTGTGAGGCCTTGGAAAATAAATTGACAGTTTTAACCCCACCCATGCTTGTAATGCTTTGAAAAGGCAAAAACCCTACATTAAAAAAAAATAAACAAAAGAATATAGGGTTAAAAGGGAGGGTTTTGACAAAGGAGGGTTTTTTTTTGTTTGTTTCGCTTGGTTTCTTTACTAAAATGGGAGCCACTTAGCATATTTACATGTGATAGGAAACCAACAGAGAGAGAAAGAATAAATCTTGGGGGAAAAGAAAGACACGATTGGTAAGGGCAGGTGTCTGGGGTGGGGGGTTGGAGAGGCAATCTTATAGTTCTTTGGAAGGATTCGTGTAGGATCAGGGGTGGCAGCAGTCAGTTCATTATTTCTAACTGTGATATTGTAAGATATGTATTTGGTCTTCCTCTCCCCTCTCCTGGCATACAACTCCTAAAATCTTTAGAATCTCCAGAGTGCTGTCTTTTTGTATGCTAATGAATTGTCTGATGGCTGGCCAAGCCTGGGTAGCTTCAAATGGGAGCTGGTCACCCAAATGACAGAGGCCGTATTGGACTCTCAGCCCACCCACCAATCTCTGGGGAGAGGAAAGGGGCTGAAGGTTAAGTTCATTACCAATGGCCAATGATTTAGTCGATAGTGCCTATGTAATGAAGCCTCCAGAAAAACCCAAAAGGAGAGCTAGCTGTTTAGAGCATGGTGCTAATAACAAAATGGTCCAGGGTTCGTAGATCCCTGTACCAGCCAGCAATTTAAAAAATTAAAAAAGAAAAAGAAAAAAAAAATTAAAAAAGGCCTGGGTTTGGAGAGCCCCGGATAGCTAAACAGGTGGAGGTGCCGGGGAGGGCCTGGAAGCTCCACGCCCCTCCCCCACACCTCGCCCTATGCAGCTCTTCATCTGTATCCTTTGTAATATCTATATAATAAACCAGCAAACCTAAGGAAGTGTTTCCCTGAGTTCTGTGAACCACTCTAGCAAAGGAGGAGGTTGTGGGAACCCTGATTTCTAGCTGGTTGGCCAGAAGTTCCAGAGGCCTGGATTTGTGACCAGCATCTGAAATGGACACAGTCTTGGGGACTGAGCTCTCAACCTGTGGGATCGGATGCTATCTCCAGACAGACAGTACCTGAATTGGATGAAAGGACACCCAG
>NW_007739625.1:7407-10079 GCF_000696425.1 Galeopterus variegatus | reverse complement strand
CTGTGGGATCGGATGCTATCTCCAGACAGACAGTACCTGAATTGGATGAAAGGACACCCAGCTAGTGTCCACTGCAGAAGTGATTGCTTGCTTACTGGTGGGGAGAAATCCCCACACATTTGGTTACAGAAGTTTTCTGTGCTGATTGTTGTCGAGTAAGAGTACAGGAAAAACATTTTGGTTTGTTTATTTCTATATATTCTCACTAACCTATCCCAGAACAGAGATTGACACATGCCAGATTCTCAGAAAACCTCTGTCTTCTTCCCCTCTTGCTTCATGCTGAACCCTGAGGTGCACCTACTCTTGCCTGGTGTGAGGAGCTTTCTCATAAACGCTAAAGGTGCACTCCCTGGGAATTTCAAATGCAAGTCCATTACTTCCTTTTGTCAGTGTCTAAATTAATTATCTACAAAGATTTGCCAACAACTCTGCAAATTTAGGCACTAAAGCCTTCTAAAAACTGCAAGATGTGTGAATGTACGTAATACCATTGAACTATACTTAAAAATGGCGAGAATGTTAATTTTATATTAAGTAGGTTTTCCTGCAATAAAAAACATTTTTAAGCAAGATATAAAATTAGGGAAAGGGCCGAGCCTGTGGCGCACTCGGGAGAGTGCGGCGCTGGGAAGCGCAGCAGCGCTTCCCTGTGGGTTCGGATCCTATATAGGGATGACCGGTGCGCTCTCAGCGCTCACTGGCTGAGCGCGGTGCGGACGGTCTCAAAAAGGACAAAAAAAAAAAAAAAGTTAAAATGGGCCGGCCTGTGGCTCACTTGGGAGAGTGCGGTGCTGATAACACCAAGGCCACGGGTTCGGATCCCATATAGGGATGGCTGGTTTGCTCACTGGGTGAGCGTGGTGCTGACAACACCAAGTCAAGGGTTAAGATCCCCTTACCGGTCATCTTTTAAATAAATAAATAAATAAATAAAATTAGGGAAAATCATCCTTAAACCCATCATGCTGCATTTATCAGATTACTTCTAATGATTTAGGTAATGGAGTGAAGCCCAAGGTTAAAATGTTTAGAGAGACCTCAAAGACCAGCTTGACCTTCACTTGCAAACATGGAGCCAGGCTTGGTTGGGGGAAAGAACTCACTTCCCATATCACAGGGGTAATTTTGTCTTCCTAGCCATTGAAGAGTTTTCTTTCAGAACTATGACTCAACTCTTTCGAGGGGAGTTTCTTATCACAATATGGTAGCCAAGGTATTTCCACTGAGTAGAATGGTCATGACATATTAAATATATTATAGCCTCTAAAAAAAAATCCATTTCACCTTTTAAAAATTTCTTCTCAACTTCACAAATAATTTTAAAAGGACAAGCACTGCCAAGGACCACTTTTAATTATAGTAATAAGCAAGGAACTAATAGGGGGCATTTAGTCAAAATAGAAGAGAATGCTTCGACTTGGCCTTACCTCCACATTTCATTTCTAACTGAGCCCAAACCATATTCTAACACAATACAATAGCACAGGATAATTAGTACATAGTCCTAGTATGATATTTTTTGATTTGTACCTTCTTTGGTTGGGAATATTGCATTCAATAACCGTATGGCAAATAAAATGACTCAACAGGCCCACGCAACAGAAGTTAAGTGTTTTCAGTAGCAAGTTGCCTTTATATGGGCATATTTTTACATTCTAAAATAATGTCTCCATTATCTTGCTTAGAGTTCAACTCTTTTAAATCTATAAGAAATATGCTCCACATGAGTGTGTGGTGATGATTCACGGATTTGAAAAAACACCTACTTTCCTTCGGTTCTGGTACGAAATGTGTCAGTGAAGCCTGCAATTAGGAAAATTATCTTGGCCTGTCTTGCCACAAGGATGGTGACGTCAATATATACATCCAGAGCAGAAATGTTTTTGCAAAAACGAGTTTAGAAAACAGTTCTACTCCAGCACTGCTTGGTGCTCTGCTGCCTTTGCAACGTCATCTAAATCTTTGTCATTGGTAATAACACTAATAATATCTACTGAAAACTGCTATGTAGTTTATTTTAGGCTTCACAACAGTCCTGTGAGACAGGTACTACTATAGTTCTATTTTACATATGAAGAGAGCTTAAATGAGTCGCCCAAGACCATACAACCAGCTAATGGTGGAGCTTGGATTTGAACCCAGGTCTCTCAGATGCAGATGTTCACTCTCTTGACTAGGACTGGCCATGCAACTTGAAGAGCCCAGTGCGAAATGAAAATGTGGGGCTCTTTTTCGAAAATTGTTAATAATTTCAAGCCAGCAATTAGCAAGGCATTAATGGGTGTGGGGCTCTTCTAAGCACAGGGCTTGTGCAAACGTGTGGGTCGTTCATCCAGGAGGCTGGCCATGCTCTTAACCTTGTTGTTTCCCTCCATCATGTCCTCATCCCCACGCCTCAATCTAATGCAGCAAACATTTTGTCCAAGCCATAACTCCACTGTAAGAGGTCCTGTGTAGATCATGAGACACAGGTCCAGCCGGGAGACAAACACCATGTATTTTTCAGCCAGTCCTTTTACTTGCTGAGATTTCACATTATACTTGACAACAGAAAGTATTCCACAATGCTACATGAGTTTTGAATATCAGGCCTTCTCTTTGGTTGGTCCCTAAGACGTCCCTTTTAATTAGTCTGTTTCCCTCTTAAAAACAAAAACAAACACGAACAA
>NW_007739625.1:5004-6474 GCF_000696425.1 Galeopterus variegatus | reverse complement strand
AACAAACGTGGGCAGTTTTCCACTGTGGTTTCCGGCACACACATGGTGGCATGCACTGCTCCCTCCTGCTGTGATTATTCGCAGTTGCTTCACCCTAATGTTGGGGAAAGGCCTCAGATCCTTGTAATTGTAGGGTCCTGATTAATGAACGCTTTGCCTCTCTGGATCTTCTTTTGAAGATCTTTTCAAACCTTTCCCTTGGCACCTTCCGTCAGTGGGATGTCTGGATCTTAGTGAATGGCATATTCTAGTGTAAACCTTTTACCATCCAACACATATCCTGAGAACAAAGGGAGTCTGTTTGTGGTGTGTATAAAGTCATTGCGACATGCAGTTTACATTTCTGGAGGCAGGGATGGGCACTGTGTCTACATCTGCTGTAAGGGAGAGTTTGGAGGTGGAGGTCTAGATGACAGATTGCTGTCCTTGAGGGGGCTTTCCACCTAATTTGATGGCCAGCCCAGGACTCTCATTTCCCTTCCTCCTCTCCCCAGCTGCAGCTTCTTATTTCCCATCCTCATGCACATTTTCACTGATTCCCTTTTCTGTAAGAAATTTTGGCAGTTCCTATTTTGAGTTTCCTCCTAATATGGGGTAAGGAGGAGGAATCACAGCCAGACCCTAACTGAGACTCTTCACACTTTAGTATGTAAATGTGGAGTGCTGGGACCGCTGCCTCCCTACCTCTTATGGATAAGGTTGGATGAAGTTATAGATAACCTGTAAATTTGCCATGGAAAAGATGTGTAGATACATACAAGTGTCTGCAATGGTAGTTCTCAATCATATCTGCAATTAGGAAAATTGACCCCCATCCCCTTTTTATAATAAAGCATTCCCTTCATTGTCCTGAAATGAAATTCATATGTGATATAATCTACTTACACACAGAAAAAAAAATTTTTTTAAATTAACATAATACCCTAAGCATAATATAAAGGAGAAAGAAAATTAGAGTTAGGGTCTATGTTGAAATAATCATAATAGATTTTTCACCCACATCAATGCCCTGCAGGGCATTTGAAAGTCAAGCAGGACAGTTTCTTTGTTCTTTGGAACTGTTCCACACATCTGTCAGTCCTGGCCTGGGTCACCAAATGCCAGTCAGCACACCCTCAATCACTGTGATAACCAAAAATGCACCCACAATTGCCAAGCCACATCCAAAAAGTGGAGCTTCCTGTGTTGGGAACCACTGGTCTGAGTAAGAGTATCTGTAAGGTATCTGGATTCCTTTTGATTTTCCTTTGGTTTGGATTTCCAGCTAATAGGACAAGATATACTTGCCATCCTCCCAGGCTAAGAGTTCTCGGCCTTGGCAAGCCTTAGCTCAACAAACATGCATTTCCTATTTGTACACAGCTATTTTTAGTCCACTCATTTTAAAATAGCACACACACATACCATATTCACCAAGGTCCCTGACCACGTAGAGTGACTAGGCTTTAGTCAGGGAGTGGCCATGCTATG
>NW_007739625.1:3425-4394 GCF_000696425.1 Galeopterus variegatus | reverse complement strand
TCACCAAGGTCCCTGACCACGTAGAGTGACTAGGCTTTAGTCAGGGAGTGGCCATGCTATGCATGCACTGATGGTTATGTAGAACGAGGCGGTCAGAGCATTGATTTTGTGCTATATTTAAATTTTAAGGAGGTGGAAATGATGGGTGGCTGATGTGGGCAGGTTCCTAAGAAAGACTGGTTGGCCTTGCACCTTGTTTCTCGGTTCTCTCTGGTCTCCAACTTGTATTAAAGGATACTCTGCGTTATAAATATTGTACCCTGGCCAAGGACAGGTAGCAATATTTGTCTCTTCTCCCATCTGCTGAATACAAAATTGAAGCCAAGCATGGTCCCAAAGGGAATTAAGAGTCCCCTCACCATCATGCCCCTTGACATACACCCCTAATTGGGATCTACCCAAATATCACTTACTAGATGCTAATAAAAATACTGAGTTCTGACCGAAAAGAAAAAGAAAAGAAAAGTTTTATGTTTGTGGAAACTTCTGTGAGTCACCCTCCAGCATTTACCAGAGGTCAATGTGTTTTGCTGCCAGAATGAGCTAATATTTGAATGGAAGAAGGGTACTAAACAATCTAAGGGAAAACTTAAACAGCAAATTACCTCTACACCATGACCTGTGATATAACACTTGCCCCTCTTAAATTATTCTCATCCAAGAGCAATGATTACTAGCTTCAAACCAACCATGTTTGCTGGGTGGTACAGTTCTTATGTAAGCCATTAAGAATAAAATGTGTTTAAATCAATGGATGAGAGAGAAAAAATGCATTCCAACTGGGGAAACAATCCATCCATTCATTCATTCATATATGCACTCATTTGATCTTTCTTTCTTTCTTTCTTTCTTTCTTTCTTTCTTTCTTTCTTTCTTTCTTTCTTTCTTTCTTTCTTTCTTTCTTTCTTTCTTTCTTTCTTTCTTTCTTTCTTTCTTTCTTTCTTTCTTTCTTTCTTTCTTTCTTTCTTT
>NW_007739625.1:0-629 GCF_000696425.1 Galeopterus variegatus | reverse complement strand
TCATTAATCTGTTAGCTGTCAGCCCGATATTCATCTCCACCAGAAACATAAATATGGGGGCTGGCCCGGTGGTGCACTGGAGAGTGTGCCGCTTGGGAGCGCAGTGGCCCTCCCACCGAGGGTTCGGATCCCACGTGGAGACCAGTTCCCGCTCACTGGCTGAGCATGGTGCGGGCGCAACACGGAGGGTTGCGATCCCCTTGCCGGTCCCCGGTACGGGCACGACACCGAGGGTTGCGATCCCATTACCGGTCAGTAAAAAAGACAAAAAGGAAAAAAAAAAAATACATAAATATGTAAGCTAATGCTTAAGACTTCCTTTCCCCTATTCTGAGCTTGGACAGGTACTCCAGTTTTCCTATATGTTTCTTTATCAAGATATTGAAGGCCGATCAATCCTTTTTTGGCTGATATTTTTTTAGATATATTAATATATGTTCAGGCTGGCTGATTAGTTCAGTTGGTTAGAGCACAGTATTGAAAACACCAAGGTCAAGGGTTCAGATCCCCTTACCAACCAGCTGCCACACACACACACACACACATGCACACGCACACACACACACACTATATATATATATATATTTAATCAGGTTATTAGCATTTTATCTAGCCTAAGAGACAGGCTG
>NW_007739624.1:33979-35121 GCF_000696425.1 Galeopterus variegatus | reverse complement strand
GTGGGCAGGAAGAGTAGAGATTGAGAATCCATCCCCACAGTTTACAACATGTGGTCTATAACGTGGCCATTGCCATTGCCCTCTCAATGTTATATGTCATTAACACAAATGAGAGAAATATACAAGGTCCATGATTTTCAATGGTGTGGGATATTAGCAGTAGAAATGTGCTGGCCGTAATAATGTATATCTGATGACGTGAAGTAGGTAGTATGAAAGGGTTTATAAGAAAGGATATGTGACCAGTATACTCTGAGAGTTAATGTTGCTGAGTGAGAAGCATTATAAACTGCTTATAATATAAGATTAAATTATCTGCATCGACCACGCATCAACCAGAACAGGAAGCACATCTCTCCTCAATCAAACAATCAAACTAGTTAACACTAGTTAAATAACAGTTACCAATGTCAAGCATTTGACTATGGTTTGCAATTCACCTAGATGTAAAATTTTAAATCCAAGTGGAAGAAAATTTTCTTAGAATTTAGTTTAACTAGATAGAGAGTAAGATATCATTAAAAAAATGCAAAAAACTTTTTTTTTCTTTTGGTGCAGCATATTATCTTCTTTTCCAACACTAAATAAGCTNGGAAAAAAAAAAAAAATTTAGGCTACCAGATTAAGTCTCCCTAAAGTTTTTAGGAATATAATTATGAAAATACAGAAATTTGCAATAACAATGTATGAAACTAGTGAAGTTGTGATCATGTGATGCAGTATTGAGGAAGTGTTCCATAAAAATTTTATTTGTAGTCCTGAAGTATCATATCATTCCTCTCCTATGAAATTTCAGGGTCCTTCTCATACCCTTTTTCCTTTTTCTGCAATTTTGCATGCACGGGTAGGAAAAAAGATAAGACAAAAAACACATGATGGATAGTTGTAATTATCACTGCATAATTTAAAATTAGGAATATTGGTTGCAAATATTTTGTATCCCTGAAGGAAATTCTATAACCAAAATATTAATGAAAGCTTGAGGGCAAACAACAGACCCAGACACTAAGACATAGAGAGAATTCAGAGATTTTATCTATTCTCCCTCTATACTCCTACCATAGTTTTATGGAGCAGGTGTGTGGGCAGGAAGAGTAGAGATTGAGAATCCATCCCCACAGTTTACAACATGTGGTCTATAA
>NW_007739624.1:30620-32927 GCF_000696425.1 Galeopterus variegatus | reverse complement strand
AAAAAACTTTTTTTTTCTTTTGGTGCAGCATATTATCTTCTTTTCCAACACTAAATAAGCTGGGAGAAAATGGGATTTGTTACAATGTTTATCAAAGTAAGCATTAGAAAGAGCCTACTCCACATTTATCAGAAAATTCCATTTACAAAATAGAGAAAAAGACAAATTTTGGAATGTATATTTTTTCAGTAAAATTCAATAAAACATGGGTTCTGTTAAAGACATGAACAAACTTATATCATACCAACTGCAATGAAAATGTATCCATAAATGTGGAAGAAGAAAAAAGAGCTAAATGGGTGAAAACTATAAGAGAAAATCAAAGTGCAATTGTATGCATTGTTATCCTTGGAAATAGTAATATGAAGAAGTGACTTTTTAACAATATCTGAATCTTGATTTCAATTCTACTATGTGCATGAGTCCAAAAGTCAGAGAAAGATGGCTAAAAACAGAAGGCATCAAAAGAAAATGATGGATATTTACACCAGAGAAAAAGGCTCAAAATAAAGTCATATTTCCTGAAAATGACATCATCATAAATGTAAGAAAGCAATAATCCAACATAATATAGACATAAGCCCTCCTGAATTGAAAAAAGGCCTGATTCTATAGACTGACATAAATCACTGTATAATAGAAAGAAATCAATGTAAAGGGAAAAATATTCCCTTATGCTGGTAAAATTAACATTCAAAAGCTTATGCTAGTGAAATTAACATTCAAAGTAATAAAAAATAATAAATCAACATTATACAGATGATAGAGTTTGGATATGTTGTCCTCCCAAAGCCTATGTTGAAATCTGATCCCCAAAGTGGCAGTGTTGGGAGCAGTTTGGGTCATGAGGGAGTGGGTCACTCATGAGTAAATTAATGTCTTCCCTGAGGCGAGGGGAGGGAGTAGTGAGTGAGCTCTGTTAGTTCCCGCAAGTGCTGGTTATTGAAAGGATCCTGGCACCTCCCCCGCCCATCTCGTGCTTCCTCTCCCATGTGATGTGCTTGCACCTGATGGCTGCCCTGCTGTTTTCCACCATTAGTAGAAGCAACCCAAGGCCCATGACAGATGCAGCTGTGCCAGAATCTTAAGCCAAATAAGCCTCTTTTCTTTATAAGTTACCCAGTCTAAGGTATTAAGGTATAGCAACACAAAAATGGACTAATACAACAGGCAACATTTCAGAAATTATAATCAAGGAATTAAAAGATTCATAAATGGAATTACTATTGTGTTGAAAACATTGTTCCTATCTTTAAATGTTATTTAAAAATATTATTTTCATGCTCCAACATGTGTAAATACCATAATTGGGTTAAACTTTTCCTATGAGTGGTCATTTGGGTTGTCTAAAAGGCTTGTATTTAAAAATAGCTTTGTTATAGGTTTTATATGCATATTTTCATAGCAACTATGAGTATTTCTTAGAAGCTTAGAAGTAGAGTTACTGACACAAAAAGTAGCAATATTTAAATATTTACAATACTTATTTGCAAATTGCTTTGCACAGAGTTTGGCTATTTACACACTCTCCATATTGTTCATCTTCCTGCACTCTTGCTCACAGCTCCTCTCCACTCGTTGATTTAAGGTTTGTTTATTGTTTCTTATGCATCCATCATGGCATTATTTCTGGAGCCATAAAGATACATTAAATGAGTCTAACACTGGGAAGTTTTCACTGTAGTGGAGGTAGAGGTGGGGATATGGTGGGGATATTGCATAGCAGACAATTATAAGACACTGTGGAAGGATCAATATAGATCAATGACAGATAGAGGTTATTATGAAAGTTAGGAGAAGTTATTCCTAATCCGGACAATAGAATTCAGGGAAGGTCTCCCTGATAAAGAAGTAGTATCTGCAGTGACATAGTAAGTTGTAAAAGTTAAGTTAAAGTTAATAAAGTGAAGCATCTGTGTGCGTGTGAACAAGGTAATTTAAACATGCAGAGGAATATGAACAAAAGAACAGAGGCGAGAAACACAAGAGTATATACCCAGAATCGCCAGGAGTTTGTGGTTCTTGGAAATTGAAGTTTGATGGAAGGAGCAGTAAAATCTTAGACTACATAAGACAGATGCAGCCAGATCATGGAGGACGTAGGATATTAGTTTTAGGACCATGGTGATTGAATACCATCAAATGTCATTAGTGGCCATTGGTGTGTGTTAAAGAGCTCCATCTGGAGGACATGTGTATAGTGTAGTTGATAGGTTTTGTTTGTGGTGATTTCTTCATCATAAGGCAAGCATTTGACACCTAACTCATTCCCAAAGGAGGAGGGAAACTGCCCAGCCCTGGTGATGG
>NW_007739624.1:7887-30109 GCF_000696425.1 Galeopterus variegatus | reverse complement strand
AAGCATTTGACACCTAACTCATTCCCAAAGGAGGAGGGAAACTGCCCAGCCCTGGTGATGGTTATAAGTGTTCATTGCATTTATTCCTATTTGGATGATGGCCAAGCAACTTAGCTGGTTATGAATACCTATGAATATCTAAATTTCATGAAGGACATCACTGCAAGATCTTCTGTATCAATAAGAAATCTGGGGGAAAAAAATCATCATCCGAATAAATACAATCTACTGTTACAAATTGACTTTTCATTTCTCTTTGGCAGTGTGGAGTGCTTTGTCTCCACGTCCTACTTCTTGTTTTTCTTGTTTTCCCTGAGATTTTCAGTTCTTAAGTAACTGTCAGAACAAGAGCTACAGTTGAGGAGCAGAAGTTATAGGCAAAAAAAAGGGTAATTTGTTCCTTGAAGGTAGCACTATATAAGTGTATGCTATTTAATTTTCAGGATTATATGACCCTGGTTTGTGGACAAGGAGCAGATATCGCTAGAAGGATGGAAGTTCCTCTAAACTGTTTTTTATGTTGGTAGTTTTAGTCTAATCCTGAATGCATATTATGTGTTGCTCACCGAATTTGAATTTGTGTTTAATTCAACCAATCTCATGCTGAACTGAACATTTTCTGCAGATTCAGGTTGTGGTCCCTCCCCCCATATTTACAAATACATTTCAATTGAAAATAGTGAAATGTTGTATCAAGGACTGTAAAGCAAGCCACGTTTACATAAGATATTCTGTTATTTGATATAAGCTACTAATAAATTATATGACTGATAAATATTTAACTCCAAATAAATAAAAATAATTTTCTGTGTATTATTACTTATTATTCTTTTCATGTGAGTATTCAAAAAAGATAGAAGATTGTCAGTCTCTTTTCATTAGTGTCCATGTATCTTAGAGACACATAACAATTTATAGAATGAATTGTTAGGTATGGAGCAGATTTAAAAAACAAAATCTTCCCCTACCTGAGTGTATTCTTCTGCAATGTGACTTGCTTGGCCAGTGGAACTTTATCAAATGTGATGCAGGGACTTGAAAAGTAAGCCTGCACACTGGGTTCGCCCTCTTGCTGCACTTAGAAACCTATATCCTCATGTAAATGAGTCTAAGCTAGCATTCTGGAAGATGAGGTGCTATGTTAAGAAGGAGTAATGTACCCATCCAACAGCAAGTGGTCAAATATGTGAGAGGTGAGTGAGGCCATTCTAAATCATCAGCATATTGCCAACCTGCTGGTCAACCTGCCAGTTGACAATAGATACATGGAAGAACCCAGTATAGACAAAGGTGTGCTGGTCAAGACCAGAAGAACCAGCTGGCTGACCCACAGAATTAAAAGTAAGTAAAGGATTATTGTTTTGTACCACTGAGTTTAGGGTGGGTTGCTGTGTAACAAAAAAAAGCTAACTGATATATGGTATGAATTGCTTTTGGTTAACTGTGTTCTTTGGTTAACGGTATTCTTCTGTGGAACACTGTCAGTATATAATCTCAATTTCCAAAATCTGTATTCATGCAATTATTATAACAATTTCACTTTTTCACATTTTAGAGATGAGATGTATTGAAATAAAAAATATCCTTATTGGCACAATTTCTTTCAGTGAAAAAAAAGTAAATTTCAAAATATTGATTCTTATGTTAAAAACTTGTTTTAACTTCAGCAAAAAAGAATAAAATGGGCACAGATATACAACTCATAGCTAAAGTTACTTTTCTGAATATAAATTATAACATTTTAATTGAATATGTGCATGTAAATTAGTTATAATTCTTATGGCTTCATTACTAACAAAAATGCACTGTGAACTGCTCATGTAAAATATCAGCTTGAACTATCTCTTTTATGGCCAATATTTTTATATGAAAATTTTTTTTAAAGTTGAGCTATTTCAGCAGAGTATCAGGTGTTGTATAAGGATGTGAGGGTTGCTTTTAAAACAATTTAAAATCCTTTCCATATGATGCATGTGAGAGTCATTCTAAAGTCTATTTGTGGCTTACTCACTGTGAGCCACAAATACTGATTGCAAAATCTACTAAGTGAAATCTCGAGTTTGGAAAACACACTTAACTATGATTGTCTAGGATTTTTTTCTCCCACTTAGTAAAAATCATGATTAGCTTCCATCATTTACTGGAAGAGTTACACTTGATGAAGCAGTCTGGCAGTGTATTGAATTTAACAAATCAAAATGATCATATTAATGTCTGCATCAAATAACTGATATCGAATTCTCTTAATATCTTAGAGATGAAATCCTCAGGTTAATCTACTTCTTCACGTTTCCATTATTCCCAAGACTGTGAAACAAATGTATTCCTAATTTAAAATCATTACAGCTATATTCATACCAAGCTATTGATAATTTAATCAAGTTTCAAAAATCAATTACCGTCTACTTTATTTAAGTGTAACCTCACATTGCCACTAAAGATACAGAAAATGAAATTTGATTGCTTTCTTAGGTTATTCGTCATAAGTACCTAATGGAAACTGGCCAAGCAAGCTCCCTCACTAGTCTACACACTATACCAAAACGTACTCAGCAGTGTTTTATGACACTTACTGTTCAGTAATCACAGTTATCATTCTAGATCCCACAGTATGAGTTTGTCCTATTGAATAAAATGAAGTATTACCAAATATTGAACCTCTCATATTTCTTGATAACACTCAAAGGAACTACTCAGTTCATGTTCATCATCTCTGCATCTTAAGATTCTGTACATTATCTACAAGTGATATCTAGGGTTCTGGCAAGCAGACTCTTAATGCTCGAGATATTTAGTGTGAATGTCAAAGTCTGCAATTTCTCTCATAATAAATTTCAATTGACTGGTGTCATTTACTGGAAAGGTTACATATGATTGAATTTATGACCATTTGCTGCTGAACTCAGCTTATAAATTGCTAATGATTCTGGCAGATGACTCAGTTTCTTATGCCAGTAAAATATTTGAGGTTAATTAAATAGTCTCTATCACATCTTCTCACCAAAATGCCAATGAACTGCTGAGAAGTTAAATAGATACACTGCCTAGTTCCCAGTGATTCTAAATAAAGTACCTTATGAATCCTATATAAACTAGTCTCACTTTCCTGAGCCTATTATAGTGATCTCCTAAAACAGCATAAACTATTGGATTCTTCAAAATTGCTAAATGGAGGAATTATTTGGAATGTGAATTTTTTTTCAGCACCAGTAGACAGAATACAATCAAATAAAGAATAACATAAATTTAATAATATTGTTATTAGAAACAAAGTTTTAGATATACATCACTCGACAAATATAAGGTCATAAATTAAATTCTTTGCAGACAAAAAATGCACAATTTTTAATTTCACATAAATGTTCTTAAACCATTTAAGATATTGAACAAGTAACAATCTAACATTTAAAATAATTCACATTTAACTTGAAAATTATACTAAGTTAACAGTAATTCAGAGAATAATTTTGCTTTTATTGTGGTGAAACATATATAACGTAAGAATTTCCATTTTAAGTCTTTTAAAAATGTGCAATTGTATGAAATTAAACATAACAATTTTTTAAATAAAATAATGGATTTCCATGAATAAGCAAACTGGCTATATCTTCTAGCTCTTACTATCTGAGGAAATACTTCTAGTTTGCCATAGGTATGGTTTTATATATAAATACTATTGAAGTGACATCATTCAAAATCATTAGGACTTCTGCACATGCGATTCTGTTTTCCCTGTTCTATATCTATTCTGCCCTACTTAGTTTTAACTACAAGCCTGAGTTTCTGGGGTTATTTATTTATTTATTTTAGATGGCAAAATATCTAGCTAAAGGATTAAATTTCCCAATATTCCTTGTAGTCAGGAGTCAACTATAAAATGTAGGAAGTTATTGACTAGAGATTCAAGTCAAGTAAAGAGATAATTCTTTTTACTGAGTTTTCTGTCCTTTTTTCTTTTAGGAATGCTGAAGTTCTGCAATCCAACCTGAGTCATAGGTAACCTTGGAAATAGTAAAGCAGAAGGATAAAAACGGGGTACCTAATGATCTTAGAGTCATTGTGGAAAAGACCTCAATGCTTACACATTGCTGATGAGCACATAATGACTTTATTTTGTATATTTCTGTGTTGTATCTTATTTTTTTATTCTATAAAGTAAAAGTAGTTAGTGTTAAATTTTTATTAAGAATGGGAAATTATAATTTGCTATGTAAGCATCATTTAAAAATATTTCTTACTTATCAATTTTATTTTATTGCATTTTTAGCACAGAAAGGAGACTCAAATGTAATCATGTCCAAGGAGGAACTGAAATCATTTGGTCACAGTTCACTTGTTCCAAATATTAACAGAAAACATGTGCTGGCAAATTCCTATTGTTCAACAGGTAGATGTGATGACATAACAGGCAAGCGAAAGAAAAAAATGAAGTCAAGTGATTTAATTTTTAACATTACACTGTCTTAATACATCTAGGGTAATAGCAAATCAAAGAATGGTAAACTAAATTTATAGATAACACCCTATTTGGAGGGAAAAACATAATAATTAAAAAATGCTTGATCAATCAAGAATAAAACCAAATAATGAGAGAAAAACAAATAAAAAAGATAGAGTCAAATAAAAAGCAAAGAGCAAAACATAGATCCAAACCCAAATATATTAGTAATTACATTAAATGTTAGTAGAAAAGTAATTCAATTAATGTTGGATATGTTATCCTAACTGCTCCTTACAGGAAAAAATACTTTAAATGTAAAGATACATAAAGATTGAAATTAAAAGAATAGAAATATGCCATGCAAAATTAACTAAAGCAAAAAAAGCTAATGTAGCTAGAGTACACCAAATAAAGTAGCATTGATGCTTTACTACAGCATTCTTTCTAGTAATAGATAAAGCAAAACATTCCTACCAGAAAAGATAACAATTCTGAGTTCCTACATACCCGATATTATAGTTTCAATATATATAAAGCAAAAAACAACAGAATGGAACGAAGTAAAAAAATTTATAATAAAAATGAGAGATGTTTAGCCTACCTGTCTCAGTAACTGATAGGACAGACAAAAAGATGCAAGTATATGGGAGATGTGAGTTACACGATTATCAAACCTAACCTAACTGATATGCACAGAAATACTACATCCAACAATGACAGAAGACACTCATTTCAAGTGCCCATGGAGCATAGAACATTTCCTAAAAATGAACATTTGCTAGACTGTAAAGCAAGACTTGACAGAATCATATGGTTAAAATCATTCAGTGTGTCCTCTGACTGTAGAAGCATTGAGTTAGAAATTGATTATGAAAAGATAACTAGAAAATACATGTAAAGAGCCACATCCAGCTGAGATGCTTGCTGAGGGCAAAGGGAATATGGAATGTAATAAAAGAAGGTAGTCATGAATACCAGCAACAATCATGTGACCAGTTACAAAAATAAGAAATGTAGCTGTTGTTAATACTTCTTTCTTATGTTGTTATAAATATGTGTGTGTATGTGTGCACAGAGCAAACATCTTTGTTTCCTCCCCTCACTTATTCTCTTACCATATAATATAAGATAGAATAACTTTATATCTTTACTGCATTGATTCTTCCAATCCACAAACAAGGAATGTCTTTTCATCTCTTCGTGTCTTCCTTAATTTCTTTCAGAAGTGATTTGTAGTTCTCATTGTAGAGATCTTTCACCTATTTGGTTAGATTTATTCATAGATTTTTTTTTTTTTTGAGACTATTGTAAATGGGTTTGATTTCTTGACCTCTTTTTCTTCTAGTTTGTTGTTGGTGTATAAAAATGCTACTGATTTTTGTATGTTGATTTTGTATCCTGCAAACTTGCTGAATTCACTTATCAGCTCTAAGAGTTTTATGGCAGAGTCTCTTGGGTTTTCTCTATATAGAATCATGTCATCTGTGAGCAGGGCCATTTTGATTTCTTCTTTACCTATTTGGATGCCCTTTATTTCTTTCTCTTGTCTAATTGCTCTGGCAAGTACTTCCAATACTATGTTAAATAGGAGTGGAGAAAGTGGGTATCCTTGTCTTGTTCCTGATCTTAAGGGGAAAGTTTTCATCATTTCCCCACTCAGGATGATATTGGCAGTTGGTTTATTGTATATGGCTTTTATTATGCCATAATATTTATTTTCTTTTTTCTTTTTTCTTAATTTAGTTTTTATTAGAAAATAGTTGATTGTACATATTTGTGGGGTATGGCATTGAATATCAATACCTGTGTGCAATATGTGATGTTTAAAGCAGGATAATTAATATATTTTTCATTATGTGATGTAACCATTTTTCGTGGCCCTTTAACAATTCCTTCCTCCCCCCGCCCCATCCCCCTTTCCTATCTCTGGTAACCTCAGTTCTGTTTTCTTCTTTTGAAATTTCAATGTATTATTGTGATTATTGTATTTTTCTTTTTAAAATTTTATTTATTTATTTTTATTTTTACTTTTTTAGCTCCTGCTTATAATTGAGGAAAGTGGTATTCCTCTTTCTGTGCCTGACTTATTTCACTTAACATAATTTTCTCTAAGTTCATCCATGTTGCTGTGAATGGAAGTATTTCATTCTTCTTTATGGCAGATTGGTATTCCATTGCATAAATATACCACATTTTCCTTGTCCAGTTGTCTAACAATGGACATTTAGGTTGGTTCCAGCTCAGATCTAAGTGACATAGAAATTCAAAAAATGATACAAAAGATCAATGAAACAAAATGTTGGTTTTTTGAGAAGATAAAATAGACAAACCATTATCTTGGCTAACTAAAAAAAGAAGAGAGAAAACATAACAAAAATTAGAAATGAATAAGGAGATATTACAATTGATACAACAGAGATACATAGAATCATTAGAGACTATTATAAACAACTGTACACCAAAAAATTTGAAAACCTGGAAGAAATGAACAAGTTTCTGGCCACATTCAAACTACCAAAACTGAACCTACAAAGAAAAGCCTAGGACCAGATGGTGAATTCTACCAAACCTTTAAAATAGAATTAATACTAATTCTCTTCAAACTATTCCAAAAAATTGAAACAGAGTCCATTCTCCCAAACTCATTCTCTGAGGCCAACATCATCGTGATACCAAAACTGGACAAAGATACAACAACAACAAAAAAGTGTAGGCCAATATCTTAGATGAACATAGATGCAAAAATCCTCAATAAAATATTAACAAACAGAATACAGCAACACATCAAAAAATTATATAGCACAATCAGGTGGAATTCATCCCAGGGATGCAAGCATGGTTCAACATATGCAAGTCAATATATGTCATGGTATTTAAGTGCAGTCACATGATATTTCTGCCAACCATGAACCACATATACAACAGTGGTTATACCATAAAACCCATGTGTGTTGTAAGAAATATCATCATGTTTGTGTAAGTACACTCTATTATGTTCATAAGATGACTAAATTATTTAACAATACATTTATCAAAACATAGTCCCATTGTTAAGTAACACATGATTTAATTGTTAATTTAAAAAAATCATAGCAGTTTTAGTTTTACAAAGAAATTGAGCAGAAAGTACATATCGTTCCCTTTCCCTCCCCACATGTACATACACAGTTTCTCCCATTATTGACATGTTACATTAGCGTGGTACATTTGTGTAGAGCTAGGGGTGGGTCTGGAGCTCACAGACCTCTCAAGCCTGTTGTCCAGACAGGGTCACAAACCCTTCACACACAGGTATACAAGCTAGGTAACTGGAAAAAACAATCCTTGGAGCCTTGATTGAAGAAAGAACAGTCTTTATTCAGTACACACACACATCTAAGAGCTAAGCAGTCCAAAGAGAAACTCAGAAACTCAATGCTACCGGCTAAGTCCAAAGAAAAACTAAGCAGCTGCCAACAAAGTGAACATGTTCTATTTTTAGACACGAGCTCTCTGCCCAGCTGCTGCTTCACAAACTGAAGAACACACAATAGCAAGAGACTGAAAAGGTACATGGGTGCACAGTGCATGAGCACTAACTCCACCCCTACACAACTTGTTCATAAGGAATGTTCTGCACCACCCCAACCAGACCTGAGGCAAGGGTGTCTGACTAAACCATTCTATTTTCCTCACAATTTGTTGCAATTATGAATCAATATTGATATATTATTACTATTAACTTACTTTTACATTAGAGTTCCCTCTTTGTATTGTACAGTTCTATGGGTTTTGCCATATACATAATGTCATATATACACCATTATAGCATCATCAAATAGAATAATTTTGCTGCCCTGTATTGTTAGTTTTATATCATAGTATTTAACTTACAAGATATCATGAACACTGCATCACACCCATGGACTTTTTAATCTACTTCTGAAAAAGGGTTAATGTGCTTTCAGTTATATGAAGGATATTTACATCACGTTAGATGAAAGTATGGCCTTGTTATTGTTTTTATTTAGAGATCAAGTGTGGTTTAAGGAGATGTGTATGGGTGCCAAGTTGACAAGGGATGGACTCATATTGGTTAATTTTATGTGTCAACTTGGTTAGGCTACAGTACATAGATATTTGGTCAAACACTGGTCTGGATGTTGCTATGAATGTATTTTTTTAGATAAGATTAACACTTAATCAGTAGACTTTGAGTAAAGCAAATTATTTTCTATACTGTGGGTGGTCTTCATCCTATCAGTTGAAGGTCTTAAGAGGGAGGAAAAAAGAAAGCAATGGTTTCTCCAGAGCAAAAGGAACTTCTACCAGAAGACTGCCTTCAGACTCAAGCTGCAGCATTAACTCTTTCCTGGGTCTCCAGCCTGCCAGCCTACCTTTCAGATTTTGGACTTGCCAGATTCCCCTATCATGTGAGTCAATTCATTAAAATCTCTGTCTTTTTGTCCCCCTTTCTCTCTCTCTCTTAAGCTTGATAGACAGATAATCAAAAGATAGATAGCTAGACAGACAGGTTTCTCTTTATATAGCAAATTGGTTTTGTTTCTCTGGAGACCACCTGACCAACCCAATAGAAATATATCAATTCTCATCAAAGGGATCTATGACTTCATGAAAAACCTAATAAAAAGTCCTACCAAAATTTTGTGGATATTAACAAAGTTATTCTTAAATTGTAAATGAAAAGGGCCAAGAATAGTTAAGACAACCTTGAAGAAGAACATGGCTAAAGAACATACACTGTCAGATCAAGTCTTAATATAAAGCCACTAAAATTTAAACCGTGAGATACTGATGCAATAATAAATAAACATTTTAATTGAACAGAATGAAGAATCCAGAAACTACTCACCCATAAGGTCATTTGACTTATATTTCAGATGTACGTACATAGAGTGAGGAAAGGGTGATCTTCACAATAAATAGTGCTAGATTAATTAGATATTCATATAGAAAGAATGTAAATCTTGACCCCTACCAAATATCACACAGAAAATAACTCCCAATGAATTATGGATAGGATTTCTAGAAGAAATAAAACAATAATATTTTCATAACCTGGGAGTTAGCAGATACTTCTTAAGTAGGACACAAAAGCACTATCCATAAAGGAAACACTGATAAATTAAGCTTTATTAAAATTAAGAAATTCTCATATAATTGGGCAAAACTAATTTGTTAGAAGTCAGGACAGCAGGTGAGTGGGTTCTAGAGTTAATTGCTGGGAGCAAACAGAGGAAGGCTTCTAAAGTTTTGACAATTTTCTGTTTCTGAATCTGGGTGATGGTTATAAGAGTGTGTTCAGTTTGGCAGTATCTTCTAAAATTGAACATTTGTGTAAACTGGACATTACATTCCTGGTGTATAGTTAATTTGCTAACCTCTGCACCTGAAAAGTGATGTACAAGAATGTTCATAGCAGCACTATTCATAACAGTCAAAGGGGGAAATATATATATATATACACATACACACACATACATACACACACATTTATTTATTTATATAATGTGATACTATGCTGCAATGAAATGTAGGTATCACAGCTCCATACAACATGGATAAATCTCATAAGCATAATACTAAGAGAAAGTGGCTAGACACAGTAAAGCTCATTCTGTGTGATTCCATTGCGTAAATTTCAAATCAAAACCAATCAACTGTGATACACACACCCACACCCACATCCCCCCCCACACACACATACACACATATATAAATGTTTATCTTTAGAAGGGGGTTAGTGACTGGTTATACATATGATGTAGCTTCCTGTCTGACATTAATATACGTTTTTTTAAAAAAATTGCTTTGTTAGTTTTGCATTGTAAAAATTCATGTTGCTGCACACTTGGGATTTTTGTCCCTTTTTACTATTATGTTATTTTGCAATAAAAATTACTATTACTTAAATATTTAATAATTTATCCTAAAAATAAAGAGAATAGAGGAATTTCTAGTGAATGTGATAGCAATTTATTATATTTTATTTACATTTCTGCTTTGAGATGTAATTTTTTATTTAATCAATCTTACTTAAACATATTTAAGAGATGAGATAAAGAAATGGAATATGGGGGAATATTTTAATCTCTTCTGAATAGAAGAAAAGGCATATTCTATGTGCTTAACAGGGTAGCGTTAAATAAATAAGATAAAATTCAGTTACAGTAAAAGAGAAATATTTATGACTGTATTTTGTATTATATAAACACCAATTTTCTCTTTCTTCCTATTATGCAATGAGACATTTATTTTAACATTAGGACTCATTTTATTTTCTGTTTAATCTTGTATAAAATCTATAATAATATATTTTTGAAAAAAATAAGACTTTTTTTTTTCCTAAGAGGAGGAATTACTTAGGCATAAATAATTGTTCATTACATATAATTTTTTGCAATTATACTTACAATTTTAAGGCATTCTCTAATAAAATTATACCCACTGAATAAAGATTACATATGGAAAGATAAATCTATTCCTACATTTTCAAAACTAGTATTTTCCTCTTCTTGGCCCTGCTTGTTATGTTTTTATGGCGTGCGTCTGTTGAACATCAGTACACAAGACAGAAAAATAAGTAAATATATAAATCCTTAATTATGAGGTATGATAAGTAAAATGAAAATGCCAGACTTGTTTGTAATAACAGAGGAAACAGAATGTAATGGGGAGTGAATGTGCTCTTGAGAGAGTGCTCACGGATGACCTCTTTGAAGAGGTGAAGTTCAAGTTGCTACCTCAAGAATGGAAAGGAGCAAGTAGTAGAGGATCCAGAGGGCTGGCTCAGGGCAAGTCCTTGGGAAGAACAAGTGAGCTTCTTCACAAGCCAAAGGTAATACCAGTGCGATTGGGGCTTAGTCACTGGGAAAGTCAGTGTAAGATGAGAAAAGAATGTGGCAAATAGAGGCCACATCTTGCAGAATATTGTAGGTTTTTAGTTAGTTTGGAATTTAAAGTGTATTAGGATGTAAACAAAGATTTTTAAGCAGAAGAGTGACATGTTTTAATTTAGTTTTGCTGTTTTTTAGATGCTTTTAAAAGATTGCTCTAAACTTTGTGGAATAGAGCAATCTTAGAACGGTGATATTGCACTAGTCCAAGCAAGAGTGGATCGTGATTTGGATTAATGTCATCATGTGGTGATGGAGAAATGTGGACGTATTTGAGAAGCATTTGAGGGTAGAATTAGAGTAACTTCTTGATATACCAAATATGGGAGAAAGTGAGGGAGACCAGGGAATAAAAATTAATCTGTAAGGTTGTGGTGCTATTTTTTTTCTTTTTGTGAGAAAAACAATTTGGGAGGTAATGAGTAGGGTTAAAATTGTATTTTGTAATTACAAAATTGGATATGATGAGAAGACATTCAAGTTATATATGTCTAATGGGTGGGGAAAAGTCAGAATTTGAGATAAAAATTTGGGATTCATAAGCATATTGATGTTTCACCCATGGGGATAAAAAAGAAAATCAACTTAGTCAAAGAGCACCACTCAGAGCTGATAAAGAGACCTCTTTATCAACAGCATTTAAGCATTAAAAAGAAATTAATGGAAAGTAATTTAAATGTATTTAAAATTGCTATTTTCCTTTTTTGTATTGAAACATAATAGATTGTACATATCTGTTGGGTACAGAGTTGAATATCAATATGTGTGCAATGTGTGATGTGCAAATCAGGATAATTAGTATTTTCAACAGTATACATTGTAATCATTTTTTGTGGCCCTCGTAACTTCAACAGAAAAAAAAATTAATTTTTAACTTCAAATTTTCTGTGTGTCTAGTTAATGTAACTGGGTCTCTTCATTGAAGATTCTGAATGTGTATGCAAGAGGTTACTAGAAAATAAATTTTATTAGAAATCTCTGTTGCAAATGAGCAGAAGCTGATACTTCAGGTGGGGTAGATTGAATAGGTCATATCTTACCCTTCTGAGTGTCTTGTCCCACTCACAGTCTTAAGTCAATGCTGACGCTCAACCTGACAGCAAAAGCACAAAATTTCACATCCTTAATAAAGATTATGGTGCAATTATCTCTATAGTATATTATAAAAATTGTATTTTTAGACTGAAATTATTTTAAATAATATTTCTTTTTTAAAGAGAACCTCCAGAAAAGCACATGCACATGAAGCTTATATCGAAACTGAGAATTATACATGGCAAACTTTCAAAACTAAACCTTTTGATTACACTAACAAAGAAATTATAAGTAAGCTCTTTATGAACATAATCTCTGCCTTAATAGCTCTGTTTGGTCTTTACTAGGGATATTTGGCCATTAATTTTTTATTCAATCTACAGCTTATATATTTCCTTTATGTTGATATCTTTGCTTGCTTAAACTCTATGGGATATTGTAAACATTTTGATGACTTAGAAGCTTAAAAAAATCTTTAAAAACCCTGCACTTTATTGCTTTAACAAGTGATGTCTTTTGAACATAATATTAATGAAATGTCAGGGAAAAAGTAACAATGTCAAAGGTTACCAACAGCTCCAGAGTCATGCATTCCTATGCGTGAAACTGTGACTCAGTTCATCCAACTTACTCAGAGGATAAGGCAATTTAGAAAAGAATAATGAAATCTATTTGCTTTCCTTTGTATAGAGTAAATGTGAAAAATTAAAGTAGTCAGTCTCACTTATGCATAAATCTTAAATATAAATAAGAACAATTCAGTCATTAAAATATAATCCAAGATAAGGTGTGTTTTATTCTAGAAATGTTGCAATTAATTAACATTTGGAAACTTATTAATATATTTCATCTGTTAATAGAACAAAGCATAAAATTTGATAATGATTAAAGTACAACATTCATTCTGGAACACTCTTCTTATACTAGGAATAGAAGACTACTTCCTTAACATGATAAAGGAATTTATCTCAAACAGCTAAGCATTTAACAGATATTACTCCTAAACTGGTCCCATTAAAGTTGGGCAAGCTAAGCATGACTGCTATCCTTATATCACTTAATAATGATGATGCTTCATGTTCTAACCGTTACAATAAGGGAAGAAACAGAAATAAAGGAGGAAAGTAGTGAATAAAATTATCCCTTTTGCAGCCTCTATGATTGTTTCAAGAAACTGGAAGACCCAAGTAAATCAACTGAATAATACTATAACTAGTAAAAGTAAGGGAAATGTTACACTAACAATAAATGGCCTTCATATACTGGAGAAAATTATTCATTTGCCTTTTCCACAATATAATGGGTTCATAAATAATTTTTCTCATTCGATGAAAAGAAAATATTTCTATTACAAAATAAGCAAAACATTAGAGTATATGAGAAAGTTAAAGAAAATTTAACAAGTATCTCAGCACAAAGCAATACTCATCATTTGCACATTCATGATGTTCCATAAACATATATGTGAATGTAAAAGACTTAGCATAAATAGGTTCCTATCACATGTTTCCCTTAAGGAACTTTTTGTATTTTATAATTCCCCTCTACCTCAGCACATCTCCATTACCACCCCCACCCCAGCTGATATTGAGAAGGTGACCATATTTTACCTTGTTGTGTGTATTTCTTTTCTTTACATTCTTCAGTTTCATAGTACACACACCACACACATAACACATGCACACAGATTCACACGCTCTGCCTACATAGATTTTGCTATTGTTGTCTCAATTAAAAATAAAGATTATATTAAATAAGCCTGTACAGCTTTCTTTTCTCACTCAAAAGTACATCATGGAAGTCTGTCCAATCAACAATCATAGTTTTATATCATTCTTTATGTATTTTTTGAGACAAATGTGATATAGTTTATTTAAACTTTTTTAATACGTGCATTTACTATCATCCCAGTATTTCAGTTATCACAAGATTGAATAAACATCCCTGTACATAATTATTTACATATGGCATTTTTGTTTCTAATTCTACTACTTACAATCCTGTGTAGCCACGAGGAATTTATTTTCAGCACATGACCCTAAATCTTTGAACCACTGCATAGAAATTGTGTCAATTTCCAAATGCCAAGCACACAAGTGTTGAGTTCATTGCTCGTTCTGATATTAATCCTTGTAGGGTGCATAGTTTTCAAATATTTTCTCTCATTCTGTGGGTTGTCTTTTTGCTCTGTTAATTGTTTCTTTTGCTGTGCAGAAGCTTTTTATATTGACATAATCCCATTTGTTTATTTTTCCTTTCATTGTCTGTGCTTTGGGTGTCATATTCATAAAATCTTTGCCCATTCCTACTTCCTCAATTGTTTCTTCTACCTTTTCTTTTAGGAATTTATAGTTTCAGGTCTTATATTTAAGTCACTAATCTATTTTGAGTTGATTTTGATATATGGCAAGAAGTACAGGTCTAGTTTCACTCTTCTACATATGGACATCCAGTTTTCTCAGCACCATTTATTGAAGAAGCAGTCTTTCCCTCAGTGTACATTCTTGGTGCCTTTGTCAAAGATCAGTTGGCTGTTAAGTTTGTGGGTTGATTTCTGGGTTCTCTATTCTATTCCATTGATCAGAGTGTCTGTTTTTATGCCAGTACCATGCTGTTTTGTCTACTATAGCTTTGTACTATAATTTGAAGTCAGATAGTATTACACCTCCAGCTTTATTTATTTATTTATTTATTGCTCAGAATTGCTTATGACATTTTCAGCTTATGATGGGTTTATCTGGATGTAGCCCCTTTGTAAGTCAAGAGGTGTCTGTGTGTGTGTGTTTGTGTGTATACAATTGCGTATGTGTCTGTGTATTTGCATGTGTATGCTTGTGTATGTATGTATGTATAGATGATTCTGTTTCTCAGGAGAATCCCAACTAATACAGCTGCCCACAAAATTTTTTCTTTACTTCCTTGATACCTTGCCTTCTGAAATTCTTGTTAACTATATAAAAAGAAACATACAAACTTCACAGTGGAGAAAATTGTCATGATTAACTTCACCAATAATAGGCTCAAACTACTATCTTACTAATTTTATTTTTACTATTTCTGCCAAAAAAAATCAAAACCTCAATTTAATCATGAGGTATCATAGACATTCTACAGCTAACTGGCTTGAAATATACAAAAAAATCAATATCATGAAAGACAAAAGCAGAAGAAAGGAGACTAAAAAGACATGAAAAATAAATGCAATGTGTAGTTCACTGTTGTTTTCTGTACTATATTTTGTTGTGGTGATGTTTACAAAGGCCATTTTTGGGACAGTTGGTAAAATATGAATAAGGAGTGGATTAGGTAATTAAATTGTATCAATGTTAATTTCCAAATTTGATAGCTGAAAAGTGTATCCTTGTTCTTAAGAAATATACATTAGAATATTTTGCTGTCATGAGCATCATGTTGAATGCTTAATCTCAGATGCTTAGAAAATAATGAGTATACACACACATACAAGGGTATTTAAAAAATTTCATGGCAAAATAAAATGAAAGATTATACGAATATTTTCATGAACCTTTTTAAGTATCCTTGTATATATAAAGCAGATGTGGGAAATGTTAATATTTAAGAAAAATGAATGAATATTCTATGTAACTTTAATGTATGCCTAAAATTATTTGAAGAATTAAGTCATTTTCCCCATAATTTTATCATTTCTTGATGTTTCTATCAAATATTTAGAAATCCTGGCCCCACACGACTTTGTGCTCTGACTCTCCCAACAAATATTTCTGGTAATTTTTTTTCTTTTTTTTTTAATTGAAACATAATTGATTATACATATTTGTGGGGTACAGAGTTAACTGTCAATACCTGTGGTCATCAATTCTTTACAATGAGTTCTTTTTTTCTCCATAACCATCTCTCACCACACTGTAGTTCAAGGTAGAATTTTATCCTGTTTTAACTTAAAGAGTTTCTTACCAACTTCCTCTCATATTTTTATTTTTATATCCATTTTCTATAGTCACTCTTTGTGCTGCAATTATTCATTCAGCAAAAATTCAATAGGGATCTGCCATGTGCCCAGCACTGCTCTTTGCCCTGGGAAAACAGAAATGAATAAAAAAAAAAGACAGAGGCTCTAATACAATAGATTTTATATTTGGGAGTAGGGAGACAATCAAATATACATAAGCAAATAAATGTATAATATGTTACATGTGATAAATGCAACGAAGAAAAATAAATCATGATGTGCGGATAGAACATGACAGGATATTGGGAGGTTTGTGGAGGCTTTGGATAAAGTAAAATTTGTGCAGAGTCATGAATGGAGAAAAATAAGGAGGAAAAGATCCCATGCCCAGGGAAGAGCAAAACAAAACTCCTGAAGTATGAGCTGGATAGGAAGGCCAGTGAAATAAGGAAGGGGCAGAGCTGTGGGAGATTTGGCCGAAGAAGGTCCATTATTGGGGCCGGCCCGGTGGCACACTGCTACAGTGCGCCGCTTGGGAAGCGTTGCGGCGCTCCCGCCGAGGGTTCGGATCCCACATACAGACCGGCCGCTCACTGGCTGAGCGAGGCGCGGGCGCAACACTGAGGGTTGCGATCCCGTTGCCGGTCCCGGTCCGGTACGGGCGCGACACTGAGGGTTGCGATCCATTGCTGGTCACAAAAAAAGACAAAAAGGAAAAAAAAAAAAAGAAGGTCCATTATGTAGCACTCTCTGTGCTATGGACAGAGCTCTGTGACCCAGTCAGATCAGTTCCTTCAGTTTCTTTACCTGGCATTTCACTCATGCATTTCCCTCCTTCTGGAATACCCTAGAACCAACATTCTCAAACTGCCTTTGCCTGAGTCACTTCTATTTAGCCTATAGATCTCTTATTTCTATGGGAATCATTCCCTGGTGCCCTCAAATCCAGCTCTAAATTAAGTGGCCTCATTCTGCATCTCATAACTCATTGTACTGCCCTCTGTGAACACTGATCTCATCGCAATGGTAATTATGATGGCTTAGTTTTATATTCTACTAGAACTCAAACTTGATGAGATTAAAGATGCACCCGGTTTTGTTTGCACTGTACCCTCAGCACGCAGCTGTGCCTAGAGCACAGGACACCCAGAACTGATATCTGCGGAGTGAAATAAATAAATGCACAATGTTAATAGACATTATTGCAGTCATAGTAAATCAACAATTTTAAAAATGCTGTAATTACTGAAGTACAACTGGGAATTTTATCCCCTGCAGAGAAGTGTATAAATAGGTGCAGACTTTGGGAGCAACAATTGGTTTAATAATAATAATAATAATAATAATAATAATAATAAATATATATATATATATATATATAAAGTTCATATCCTCTAAGGATTTTTTTAAATAGGTTAATAAATATTGATTTTTGATAAATGTTTAGCTATTTTAATTGAAATGAAATAATATGCTGCTACCAAAATGATAGAATTACCATGTATTTATTGCAATAGAAAGATAGTCTATGTTTTTAAGTAAAAAAAGGTTATAAAGCATTATTACATATATAATTATATAATACATAAACATAAATATGTACCTAGAAGAATGAATACCAAAGTGCTAGTAATAGTTAACTCTAGGATATGAAATTGCATATATACTTTTTTTATTTTAAATATCAGTATTTGTGTTTTTCTAAAATGAATATGTGTTTTTAATATGAAAGACAATAGTGGTGTTTTTTTAATGATTATCATACACAGGTCAAGGAATAGCATCATATTTAAAAAGAAACATTTCAGGTCAACATATTTAGTCAATTTTTTAAGCGAAAGGCATATTGTAAAGTGTATGAAATTTGGCGTATGACCAACCAAGTTTTAGTACCAGTTTTGCCAATGCACTGTTGTTCAGTTAACCTCTGAGAGCAGATATCCCAATAGTGCATTATCCCAATAATACCAGTCTCATAGTGTGTGAAAAAGTGTGAAAAAATGAATTTAATGTGCTCATCTCATGTAGCTCATTCAGCAATAGGAATTATATTGAGGTTGTTTTAAAATATATCAAAAAAGATTTCTGTTCGTTCACTAGGTGTTTCCTCCATTAGCAACAAAGCTCTGTGCTATTGAGCAGGTGCGTATTGATCATTCCTGTATGCCCAGAAAAACACTTGGCACATAGTAGGTCTTCAATAAATGTTTTTGAATAGATGAATGAATGAACAAATATTAAGTCGGAAAAAAATCCATCTTTACATCTTAGCTAAAGCAACACTAAATAAATGCCACCAAAATACTGTTATACTAGGGATATCAATATTTTAATTGAAGTGCATCTCTAGTCAGCAATACTAAAAATCTTTAAGGAACTCAAGATTGGTGGCCACTCTTATTTAACCTATCAAAAACCTATAAATCTAAGGTTAAGGGGATAAGCTAGTTCCAAAAACTCTGTGAACTGTGATTAATTTGACATTCTAACTACCCTATTATTTATTATAATTCTAAACTAAGATTTACTTCACTTTCTAAAGGATGAATGACTGCAAAATTATGTATAGCAAGTCTTAGGACCTATTTCTTGATACCTAGCAATTTTCGTTTTCTGGCTCATTTTGGAAAATATGACTATCCCATACACATATGTATTTATATATGCACAGTTACATACCAATCATTTTAATGGTTGAATTAGTTATCAGGCTTTGATCATCTCAAAAATACATTTTTAAGCTGTAATTAATAGTTAAACCATAGTTCTGTTTCTTTTCCTGACAAATAAATTGCCCTAGGAAGTTCAAAGAGAATAAAAAGATCATTTAACACTTAAAATTGTGTCTTTCTTTAAATTATAGATTCAGAGACTCTCAGGGAGGTAAAGAACCTGTAAGATCTTTTGCTCAATCACTAAAAATAAATTTACTCTGCATAAAGAACCACTGGTTCCAAATTGTTATTCAGATACTGTTGGAATATCTCTGGTGATGAAATTTTTGTGAGAGTTTTTCCCTCAGTGCTAGAAGGGGGCTTGCATATATGGGATTCAGCAAATATTTCTTAAATAAACAAACAAACAAACAAATAAATAAATGATTACCTTTTGAGGCAAAACCAATTTTTGTTCGTATTTCTTAAACAAACAAACAAACAAATAAATAAATGATTACCTTTTGAGGCAAAACCAATTTTTGTTCTTTTCTAAACTTTAGTGATTTTATAAAAAGGAAAAAGTATTGAAAAGATACAATGACTAATGTGGAAGAAAAATATATAGAACAAAATACTACATGGAACAAGGTCATGGATATCTTTTCTTGTCAATAAGTATAGATTACTGACATGAGGTTGAATAGATGTGAGACATTCTTTCGAAGACATATATTGTAATTTATCTTACCTTTTCTCTTTTGATAAATATGTATATCATATCAGATATTTGTTATTATTAATAGCACTGTAATACATATCCTTGTTCTTACATTGTTTCTTGTCTGTGTGATTAAAAAAGGACTTGATATAAATCATTATATTGCACTCTAAAAAGCTCAGATCAATTTATATCCCTGCTAAAAATGCATTATAATGCCAATATTGAACATTACAAGTCTTTTTCAAAATTAATCAATTTTTTTTCATTGAAAAATAATAATTGTGTATATTTATGGGGTATATCTGATGTTTTAATCTATGTGTACATTTTAGAAAGATTCAATCAGGCTAATTAACATATCCATCAGCTCACCAACATATGTTTTTGTGATGAGAGCACTAAAAATCTATTGTTTCAACAATTTGAAATATCCAATGCATTATTTTTAACTGTGGACACCATGCAGTGCAAAGGATCACTAAAACTTATTCCTCAGTCTAATTGAGACTTTGTAGTCTGATCAATCTTTGCATAACTGAAAAGTGAAAAATATTTCGTTGTTTATACTTATGCAACAAAACACAAGTGGTCAACAGCATGGAGTCAGGCTGCCTAGGCTGAATTAACTTCTCTTGGTCTTAGCTTTTTCATTCACAAAATAGGAATGATATGAAAAATATGTACTGTACAAAGATCTTATGAGAGTCAATGAAGAAATGTGGGTTAACAGCTTAGAACTGGGCGTGACACATAGTTAAGTGTTTTTCTCAAGTTGCTTCGTTGTGTTTATTTTATTATTGGCAAAATATATATTATTACCAAAATATAGGAGGGGTTCTTCAAAAAGCTCACAGAAAGACTCATATTACCTTTTGATTGTATTTCTTCATGAACTTTTTGAAGTACCTTCATATAATATATTTTCTTCCTTTGGAAGTGATAGCCTTTATGTTGCATATTTTGGTTTTCATTTTTTATGTATGCATATATGAATATATTACATATAATAGGAATATGTACATTGCCATATTGATATTTTCCTTTTGTCATTGAATTAGTCTGCTATAACTGGAGGGTGGCTTAACAATGAATATTTATTTTTTCATTGTTCTGGAGGCTGGAAGTGTAAGATCAAGGTGTTGGCAGATGTAGTTTTTCCTGAGGCTTCTCTCCTGGCTTGTAAACAGCCACCAGTGGTGACATCACATGGCCTTTCCTCTGAGCATGCATATTCCTAGTGTGTCTTCCTCTTACAAGGACACTAGTCAGATTGGATTATGATCCCATACTTATAACCTCATTTAACTGTAATTACTTCTTTAATAAAGGCCCTGTCCCCAAATATAGTCACACTGGGAGTTAGAGCTATAGAACATGAAGTTTGAAGGGACACAATCTAGCCCATAAAAGTCATTTGATTAACTGCCTTTTCCTCCTTAAGGAGGTTTCTTCTAAACATGTTAATGGAAGTTTAATACATATAAATAAGACTTTACAGATCATAAGTGTGCAGTTTAAAAAATAATCAGAAAGTGAAGGCACCTGTGCAACCAATACTCAGGTCAAGAAATAGAACACGACAGGCACCACAGAAGTCCCTCACCCCTTTATTCCTCCTCGTAAACGTAATGTCTTCCCTACTCCCATTTTTTGAACTTTAAATAAATGAATCATACTATCGCTCATTTATATCTGCCTTCTTTTGCACAATATTGTTTGTAAAAAGTTATAATTTATTCACGTTAATTCTGTGTAATATGTTATGTATATATTCTGAAATTAACTTGCACACATTACTATTAATGAGAATTTGGGTTATTTGTGAAGCTATTAAAAATAATGTTGCTCTAATCGTTCTTGTGCATGTCTTTTGGTTCACTCTTCCACACATCACTGTTGGGTCTATATTTCAAATGGAATTGTTGGGTCAAAGAATATGTGTTTGATCAAATATACAGGGTAATATATGAGTTTTTCACAGTAGCTTCACATATTTAAACCCTTACTGGGAATGTATGAGGGTTATAATGGGTCTAAATCTGCAACAAGAATTGTCAAGGTTTTTTACTTGGGCCATTCTGATGAGTGTGCAGTGAAATTTCATTTTTGGTTTTAATTTTTCTGTGATTAATAATGAGTTTGAATGATTTTTCATACATTTGGCCATTTGAAAAATAAGTTAATTTACAATTTTTGTGTAGTTAATACATTTACAATTACTAAATTTTTAAAACATAATTAGAAAATTCTCCCAACTGAGGACTATATTTTAAAAATTCACCTGTATTATTCTCTAGCATTTTTATGGTTTAATGCTTTATATTCAAATATTTAACCCCATTGTAATTAATTCTTATGTAAATTTGCAGGTAGAAATCAGATTTTTATTAGTCCAAGTACATTTCATATGGTAGGCTAACCTCGGTGGGGCTAACCTGAGATTTCTTATCCACTGACTTGAGATTTTGACTAGTCACTGGTGCGAATTCTTTTTTTCTGTGAGTATATTGTAAAGCATTTGCAGAAAGTTGCCATGTTCAT
>NW_007739624.1:5829-7434 GCF_000696425.1 Galeopterus variegatus | reverse complement strand
CTCGGTGGGGCTAACCTGAGATTTCTTATCCACTGACTTGAGATTTTGACTAGTCACTGGTGCGAATTCTTTTTTTCTGTGAGTATATTGTAAAGCATTTGCAGAAAGTTGCCATGTTCATGGGGTACATACATGAAGCTATTCTTTTATTTTACTCCTGGAAGTATCATTATTGTTGTTTTTGTTTTCTTGGTTTGCTTCTGCTTTTTGGGGTTCTGCTTCTCTAGAGAATCCTGGGTAATGTAAGTGTAGTCCCTATTCTTAGGGTTTTAAAGTTATAAATCTTTTCAAGCTAATTCTACATTTTAGTTTATTCAATTCTTCACTTAAAATTTCAGAGAAAAATCACAGAAAGGGACGGGTGTTTTGGAAATGATCTTTTCTAATGCCTCCTGACCATATATATATTAGACATACAGCTGCTGTCCCAACAGTTCTTAAAAATAGATCTATTATTTTGTGGTAGCACATTTTTATCTTTCTCATTTTGAGTCTCTTCTTACTACTTTCTATCTAACCTAAGTCTCTTGTATGAAAAGTAAGAAATCCAGCATACTAGATTTCAAATTTTTATATGTGCAATATTATATATGTAGTTTTATGAATTCAACTAGTATTTTAGGTTTCATAGTCTTAATCAGAGAATTAAATGTTTATTTAATGTCCTCAGGAGGAAAAATAAAATATCTTTAATTAGTTAGCTCTCATATACTAAGAAGTCATTGTATTTTTAGGTAATGGTGGCTGGCACCACATACTGGGGCCTAACAAATATTTATTAATGAATGGACTACACTCATAGTGGGAAATGTGTTTATAATCCTTATCAAGAAAACCATTAATCTAGATCATAAATATTCATACGTTTGGGGTATTGTTGGAGTTTGGACTGTGAAATAAAAGAAGGAACAGCGCCAAAAACACATAGCTAAAGCCAAAATTACAGTTTGTTTTTTTTTTTTTGGAATAGAGCCAACACTTTAAATATACCCTCAGAATAAAATAGACAGAAATGTGTGGATAAAAAAAAATCGATGTTAAACATATTTTATTTATAGACACTTCAACAGAGACCTTTTGGCACTCAGTCCTGGGATCTAACTTTACAAGGACAAAGTATTATCCTCAGCTCAGATAAGATCTCCTCTTATATCTGCCCGGAGCCTTCTTTATGATCCTCCTCCCCAATGAGGCTGGGTCAGATGTCCTTGTTCCCCCCAAAACACCTTGCACCTGTCTCTGCTACTACAATTACCACAGCATTTTCAATAAACAAGTACATGTTTTGTGTGTGTTCTCCATGGAAGGCTATGAGCACAGGGACTATTGTTTGTGTTCTCAGCACTTTTCATGATACTTGACATATTGCAAATCCAATATAAATAATTATTTAACAGAACCCACTTTTGAATTGAAACTCAGAGTGAAATGTTGCAGTGCAAGTAAACTTAAGTAAAAGGCTTTCTTCTTTACTCACATAGAGCTCACCTATATTCTAATGTCCTAAGAATAATTGATAATAGCTTATATTTATGTATCTCCTCTGTGCCGAGCCACATGCGATATGGTGTATGAGTTTCCTGTGGCTGCCATAACAAATTATCA
>NW_007739624.1:4391-5537 GCF_000696425.1 Galeopterus variegatus | reverse complement strand
TGTGCCGAGCCACATGCGATATGGTGTATGAGTTTCCTGTGGCTGCCATAACAAATTATCACAAATGCTGTAGCTGAGAAAAACAAATATTTATCCTTTCACAGTTCCGAAGGCCAGAAGTCCAAAACCAGGGTGTCAGTAGGGCTATGCTCCCTCGAAAGGCTCTAGAGAATAATGCTTTGTTGCATCTTCCTTCTTCTGGTAGTTTCAGGAGTTCCTTTGCTTTGGGCTCCATCATTCCAGTCTCTGTTTTGTCTTCCTTTGGACTTCTCTTCTGTCTAGCTCAAATCTCACTCTGCCTTGCTCTTCTAAGGAAACTTGTTATTGAGTTTACAATCCATCTGGAAAATCCAGGTTGGCCTCATATCAACATCTGTATCTTTATATCTGCAAACACCTTTTTTTTTTTTAAGAAAATTAAGGTAACATTCACAAGTGCCAGGGATTTTGATGTGAACATATGTTTTGGGGGGCCACCATTCAACTCACTACAGACAGATATTACTATTTACCCCATTTATAAGTAAGGAAATAAAAGCATAGAAAATTTAACCTGCTAAAAATATCATGTCCAATGAATGGAAGAACTAAGCTTTGAATCTAGCTAACCAGGCTAATCCAGAATTTATTATTTTAACCACTTCTCTGTATTTATTCCTCAACATCTATCATTATGACTAAAATGCTTCCACATTACCATAGGTTCAGTTCTTCAAATAGTGACACTACTGTATAACCCTTCCAGAATAGGGCATTATGTATGGGACCTGTCCACCTGCCTGCCATGATCATCCACTGACCTAATAGTCATATTCCATCTAACTCCCCTGCAGAAATGCATTTGATCGCTTCATTTCCCCACTCACTCCCTGAGGTCACTCAGAGTACTATTTACTTCATTTTTAGTGGCCATAGCTTCCTCTTTCTAATTATAGTTTTATTTTAATCATCATTACATAAACCTTCTCACACCTTTACATAGATATATCTACTGTTCTTTTAAAAGTCCAATAAACAGTGGTTTCAAAAATGGTCTGCAGAGCATTATCTTGCTGAGTGCTTCCAAGTCACTTACACCATGTAGTAGAAGCACAGATAGTTTGACCACGGTCTATGTATATTAAGTTTAGAACTACATTTTTTTTT
>NW_007739624.1:0-3440 GCF_000696425.1 Galeopterus variegatus | reverse complement strand
TTTTTTTTTCAAATTTTTCCAGTCATAAAATATATATAACACAAAATTTACCATCTTAACCATTGTTAAGTGCACAGTTCAGTGGTATTAAACACATTTGTCATGTTGTGCAATCATCACCATCATTAATTTCTAGAACTCTCTTCATCTTGTAAAAATGAAAGTTCATCCTCATTAAAAAATAATGCTCAATTCCCTCTCCCCTCAGCCCCTAGAAACCACCATCTACTTACTGTCTCTGGGATTTCGACTACTCTAAGTACGTTATATAAGAGGAATTATACATCATTTGTCTTTTTCTGATCAGGCTTATTTCACCTAGTGCAATGTCTTCAGGTTTACTCCACGTTGTAGCATGTGTAAGAACTTTTTTTTTTTTATTTTAAAGACTAAACAATATTTTGTTGTGTGTATATCACATTTTGCTTACTCATTCATTCATCGATGTACATTAAGGTTGCTTCTTTGCTATACCTAGCATGAAAAATACTGCTATGAGCATGGTTTTACAAATCTTTTTGAGATCTTGCTTTCAATTTTTTGCAGAATATACCCAGAAAAGAGAATTGCTAGATCACATGGTGATTCTATTTTTAATTTTTTGAAGAACTGCCACATTATATCCCACAGTGGCTATAACATTTTACATTTCCACCAACAGTGCACATGGGCTCCAATTTCTCCATATCCTTTTTTTTTTAATTGGTTATGAATATTCTTGGGGTACAAAGCTGACTGTCACCACTGTGCCCAAGATGTGATGGCCAGATCAATACTGGTAGCATGCCCATTACCACAAATTTTTCATGTTTAAGATTAAGACTTCTACCTTAATGCCTTATTGTGAGGAGTAAATGAGAAAACATAATACAGAAAAAATAATAATATCCACCATTTGCTGAATTCTTATCATGTGCTCAGCACTGTGTTCAAGTCTTTTTATTAATTATTTGTATATCCCTGTTATATACAGGAGCATAACAATAGATTCTTCTTTGTCATGAAACCTGTGTTCCAAAATACTGTGCAGTATAACTTGAATAAAATTAAGACACCTTCCTCCCTAAGGTCTTTACAGAAGCGCATTCAGTTAATCGGACTGATTTTCAAAAGGGGGAGGTAGAGATTCAACACAGTAAGAATAAAATAAATTTTGTATACCATTATTCAAAACAGCTGAAGCTATAGGGAGAGTGGGATGGCCCAGGCACTCTACATGAAACCTGGCTTTGACACCAAAAGTGATGATTTTTATGAAGTCAAAATTTATCTTGTCCATACAAGTGGTATCTATAATATGGAAATAATAGTGCTTGCCTACTGTCTTTAAAATGTGCAAAGGATATAAAAGCATTTTCAAGAGTCAAAAATATTATTAAAATACTATTAGAAACAGAACCACCATTCAACAACAGCAGAAAAACACCATTTNCCTTATTGTGAGGAGTAAATGAGAAAACATAATACAGAAAAAATAATAATATCCACCATTTTCTGAATTCTTATCATGTGCTCAACACTGTGTTCAAGTCTTTTTATTAATTATTTGTATATCCCTGTCATATACAGGAGCATAACAATAGATTCTTCTTTGTCATGAAACCTGTGTTCCAAAATACTGTGCAGTATAACTTGAATAAAATAAAAGACACCTTCCTCCCTAAGGTCTTTACAGAAGCGCATTCAGTTAATCGGACTGATTTTCAAAAGGGGGAGGTAGAGATTCAACACAGTAAGAATAAAATAAATTTTGTATACCATTATTCAAAACAGCTGAAGCTATAGGGAGAGTGGGATGGCCCAGGCACTCTACATGAAACCTGGCTTTGACACCAAAAGTGATGATTTTTATGAAGTCAAAATTTATCTTGTCCATACAAGAGTTATCTATAATTTGGAAATAATAGTGCTTGCCTACTGTCTTTAAAATGTGCAAAGGATATAAAAGCATTTTCAAGAGTCAAAAGTATTATTAAAATACTATTAGAAACAGAACCACCATTCAACAACAGCAGAAAAACACCATTTAATGATTAAAAGGTTAGCTAGGCTGGGGAAATATGTAGTATTTATATTTGGGCATGATATTTACCAGCTGTGAACAATGGAAAAGAAGTTCCACTGACCTGCATTCTTTTGTTTTGGTGGTGGCTATTGTTCATTATGTTGCTGTTTATCTTGTTGCTAAATTCTTCCTAGGTCAGTCTTGTAAACTTTCCTGACCCATTATTAAAGAGAATTTAAAAATTTTCTTTGGAGTATTATTGTGTGTTGTGTGGGAGTGACTGATGAAATTACCGAAAATAGCATCTTCTACCAAATACTTCTAATATGTTGTTAAAAAGCAGTGTTACCTCTCAAATATTATTCTGACACACAGGGAAACTTACAGGATCAAACATAATGATGTTGCCAGTAACTTTATATCCAAAGGAGTTTGCATTTATAGAGCGGAATAAATTAAATCCAGTAGTGATCTGATTTTAAGTAAATATGTATCAAACTTCAAATATGTTGTCTTCAAAATATTTAGCATATAATGTGTTTTAANAAATATGTATCAAACTTCAAATATGTTGTCTTCAAAATATTTAGCATATAATGTGTTTTAAGATTTTATTATTAGACATATTTTATTTTAAGCACTGTATTTAAAATGTTAACTTGAATTAAAAAATAATATTTAGGCAACTTTATTCATGTATTACTTTGTTTTTGATCAAGTGGATCAATAATAGATAAATACATATGCTAAAGTAGGTTTCAACAGTTTCTCCAAATTTTATCTTCAGTCGAAACCTTTTAGAACTTCGAAAAAGTTAAATCAAAATTCCATTTTCACTACTTTTTATTGTCGATCCCTCAGTGCTTTCAGATAATAAGTGAAGCAGGAGCTAGAAATGCTGAAGTACTGTCAACCAGTTTTTCTCATTGAATTTCCAATCTAAACAGAAATCTCATAAGGAAACGACTTTCACAGTATCTCGAAAAAAGTGCAGGGAGTTTAAATAGAATCCAAAAGTTTGGATTATTATTTAAAACAATCCCCAAGTCATCTGAGCTTATATTTAACCTATTTAGCCCTACATTTTTATGGAACATAAGGGACTGAATAGAAAATATTTCCGTAACAATATATAGTTACTAAAATACTAATTTTGTAAATATTAGTACTTTGGTAGAACTAGCAACGATATTCATAAAACTTAATTAAATTGGAACTTAGTGTAAAATGTCAAGATTCTTAAAGTTCTTTATGCTTTAGTAATATTATTGAGTTCTATATTATTTAAGTTTGAAATTTCTTGTTCTTTAAAAGTTTGTGCTACATTTTAGTTTGTTAGTCTAATAGTTTTTGTTTCTTGTACAAGAAAAGTTTTTTTTTCCTTATAAACATTAGATGTAAGAAAAGAGCTTTTGAATTACCCCAGCATATCTTT